>NW_007251208.1:538870-592207 GCF_000164805.1 Carlito syrichta | reverse complement strand
CCTCAGCCTCCCAAAGGCGCGGGATTACAGGCTGAGCCGCTGAGACACCGAGCCCGGTTTAGTCTTTTTTTTTTTAGTCTGGGTCTCACTCTGTCACCCAGGCTGGCATGCAGCAGCACAATCACGATGATCACAACTCATGGCAGCCTTGACCTCCTGGGCTCAGGTGATCCTTCCACCCCAGCATGCTGAGTAGCTGAGACCACAGGCGTGCGCCATCATCCCTGGTTTATTTTTTAATTCTTTTTAGAGATGAGGTTTTGCTATGTTGCCCAGGCTGGTCCTGAACTCCTGGGCTCAAGCAATCCACCTGCGCCGTCCTCCCAAAGTGCTGGGGTTACAGGCACCAGACACCATGCCGGGCCTAATAATCTGTTTTTTAAAAAACAACTTTATTTGTTGCTTTCTATAAAATGAAGTCCACTGGCTCACCTGTGCATATAACATATATACCAATTTGCAACAGTTTCAAAACTTAGCACATATAGAGAGGAAAAGCTTATGCAATTATGTGGGTTTATTTACTGGAGAGCAAAAGCAAATTATGAAATCTTTCTTTAGCATGGAAATTCTTGTTTACCACTTTTCAGGGTTGCTAATGGGTTTTACACCTGCACATTTTGAACTATATTAATGGTGTGAAAGTTGTGGGGAACTAATTGTCTCTGGTGAGAAGGTACAGGTGCAGACATAATGAACAGTAGCAGATTACTCTTCAAAACCACCCACCTATTAATGTAAAGAATCATCTGACAATGCATCACTGTTTGTCATTTGTGTGTGCATTTTTCTTTTTAAGTACTAGAGCAAGTTGTTTCTTACAGGGGATTTTTAAAGCAGTGACAACAAATCAGTCTGTCCTTTCACTCAGCAAAAATATATACCAAGTGACTATTGTGTTTCGGGTACTGCAGTGTAACAAATGGATAAACTCAATATTAATAAGAAGAGGCAAGATGATTCTATAAACCAAAGGAGAAAAGAATGGGTTTATTAAGAGACTTAAGATAATGTTCTCAGGCAGACAATCAAAGGCTTACATCTGGCTGTTAGAAAACATGAGGGGGTAGATAGAAGCCATTGGTATCCAAGCCAGCTGTCTACTCATTCAGATAATTAGCGATAATAAATCATGTTTTAAGTGATCAGAGAATGATAATTACTGAACATTCTATGGCTCATATCACTAAATATATTTGCAAGGTTGTATACTATATTAGAAAAACATATTTTTCTGCTGAATTACTCAAAGAATGAAACATGTATACACACATCAATATAAATTATGGACAAATAGCTAATGTCTATATCTGGGTTATATAGGCATGAAATTCACAAATAGTGGGTCTTCTCATCTACTTTCACAGTTAGCTGAGTCCTTCTGCTTACATGAGAATTGTCAGTCCAGGAAAACTTGCCCTGAGTTTGACACCCAGTTCTCAATTATAAGACTTCTAAGATTTAACCTATCCATAGAACACAAAAAATTTTTTGAAAAAAAAAAGAATATAATACAGTTAATCCTATATGCATAAAGATTTGCAAACCTTATACAGCACAGATTCTGAGGTGGTACTCTGGAATGTCCTTTTGTGGGGTAGACATAGGTCGGTCTACCTCTGATGATGGTCACATTCCAGGTCATGAATGAGAGGAAAGACTGTATCACTGGTGGGCTAGTACTTTAATGACATCCACCACTGGGTGCATGTGTATGAAGTGAACTTGGGTGTGGCCTCCTGGGCCACATAGTTAGGGATTATCTGATATATGCTATATGTCACCTAAAGCTCCAAACTCTAAATTCCTCTGGTATTAATGAAAGTATAATACAATATATGCTTGAAAATGTTAACAATCACTCTGCTTCTAAATTCATTTTGATTTCAATTAAAAAGGTGAATTCATTTGATCTTAAAATAATTTTATTTGTAAAAAGATCTAAGATAGTTTGTAGATTCTGCAGCCTAACAGAGAAGAAACATTCTCTTTGTCAATATTTAAGAGATAAGTACTTAAAAGTGTTTCAATGAGTCTTTGGGCTATTGCTATGTTACTGTAAATTGTTAGCCTTGTATGTACACACATAGATAAGTCTAAAATCTGAAAATGGAACTAATTATATGATTTTAATTTATAAAGATAAACATAAAAAATATACATCACAAAAATAAAAACTCAAATGAAAATGTGCTTTACAAAAAAAAAAAAAAAAAAATGAGACTTACCCATTGACTACCAAACTGGATCATGCCATGAGGGGAAAAAATTATGAAAGAGAACATGAGGGAAGAATAAAGAAATGATGAAAACATAATTACAATTAGAAAAAAATGCAACAAAATGTCAACTTAAACAGATAATCTAAGACAAACAAATATATTTTCACTTAGTCACCACTCTCAACAAAAATAAATCATAGGGTAAGATGAAAATGTATTTCTGAATATAAAACAAAAAATAAATAAAATGGAAACAATGAGATACTTACTGGTAAGAACTAGGTCTAGATGTTTAAGTATGTTTCTACCTGATCTTTACAAAATGGAAACTTTTAGATTTACCATTTATTTGATTTGGCAATCCCACTACTTGGTATCTACCCAAAGAAACAGAGGTCATCACACAAAAAGACACCTTCACTCCTATGTTCATCACAGCACAATTCACAATTGCAAAGATGTGGAATCAACATAAATGCACATCAAATGATCAGTAGATAATTAAAATGTGGTACATATTCACCAAGCAATACTATTCAACCATGAAGAAAAATGAAATAATGTTTTTTGCAGCAACTTTGTTGGAATAGGAGATCATCATCCTAAGTAATGCAGGAATGGAAAATCAAATGTTTACTTATAAGTGGGAGCTAAACCAAGAAACTGTAAGAGCATATAGCATGCCATATTGGACACTGAAGCCTTAGAAGTAGAGGGTGGAAGAGGGTAGGGATGAAAAAAATCATCTATCGGGTAAAATGTGCACAGAAGGAGGTAGGGGGTACACTTAAAGTCCAGACTACAATGCATACATATAACAAAAAAACTATTCGCATCCCCAAAGACACTGAACTAAACATTTTAAAAAAATAATAAAAATAAATGAACAACAAAAAACCAGAAACTTTTGTGTAAATATTTCATATGTCATTTTTTTTTTTTTTTTTTTTTTTTTTGGTGGCTGACTCTGATGGATGCAAACTCTGGGCACTCTAGATTTGTATAAACAAAGCAGGTAGCTTTCTCATTTGCTTGTAAAAAGCAAGGTTCATGTAAATACACAACACCTAAACTCTTAAGAGGGATATCTGAAATTCAGTGACCCCTTGTAAAATTGTAGGCAGTATTTATATAAGTAAAGAGAGACCAACATGAGCAAGGGATAAAGGGCATTCTAGTATTAAAGATCAAACATTTGGTGTTGGAGAACTTGACCTTTTCAAATCTATCAAGAGAGTATCTTGAGGTAAGGAAGCAGCATCCTCGCCTGCCAGGCCACCCTGAGCTGCATTCGCCGTGTGTTACATTCTACTTACCTCTTGTCCTCCATCCAGGGCACAGAGTTTGGTGCTTTGTTTTTTGGCATCTACTAATACGTTAAACATAGTACACACGGAAGCTGGGATGCGCAAGTCAGTTGTTTTGCTTGCCTTTTGCAGCTTGAGTTCAAATGCACTTCTTGTTCTAGTTATTAAAACATGAATTCAGAGTAAGAAATTCTGACATACATCTCACCCATTTTGTAAGAGTGAAATCAACACTACAAGATGCTAATTTAAAACATGCAAATAAGAAAAAAGCAGAGTGGCAGGACTTGGGAGTCAGAGGGTGGGCCACTCTTCTTTTCGGGTGTCTTAAAGGAAAGATCTGATTATGATGTTTTATATTAACTTTTACCTCATAAGTCACTCAGACCATACTGCATCCCAAATTAAGCTTTTTTGTTATAGCTAATGTATCACATTTAATGGAAAAACCTCATAGTTTCACTTAACTGCCTGAATTAATTTCCAGATAGAAAAACCAAATGTTTCTCTGCATTAAAACGGAACAAATCCTTTTTGTGAAAGCTCGTGGAAAAACACACACATACACATACACACACACACACAAGTCCAGAAAACTCTAAAATATGATGATCAATGTACAACAGAGAATGTGAAATTATTTATGTCATTTACAATCTCTTTCAAATATCTATAATTGCAGATAGGTTTCTGAAAGAAACTGCATAATGGGAAATTTGTAAATGGTTTTGTGCCAAAGTATCCTAAGAACATCCGCAGACTTGTGACATCAGAATCTAATATGACTTTTAAATTATTATTATTTTTAATTTTTAGAGACAAAGTCTCACTCCATGATAGAATGCAGTGGCATGGTCCTGGCTCACCTGTCTTGAACTCCTGGGCTTAGGTAATCCTCCTGCCTCAGGCTACTAAGTAGCTGGGACTACAGGCATGTGCCACCATGTCTAACTAATTTTTTTATCTTTATAGAGAAGGAGCCTCACTTTGTCGCCCAAGCCGGTTTCAAACTCCTGGTCCAAAGTGATTCTCCTGCCTCAGCCTTCCAAAGTACTGGGATTACAGCTACCACACCCGGTTTCAAAAACAATCTTTTAAAAACATTACATAATCTTATTCTTGGTTTTGCCTTTAGGAGCCACTGAACATTACTTTAAAGATAAAATTTTTCTTGGTTTAAAGAACTCAGAAATATTCAATTGTCCCAATCAGTGTTTGGCTGTTTTTCTAATACGCTGCCTAACCTTGTTCTTGTATATATCATGAACAAGGGCAATGGAAAAAAAAAAATGCTTGACTGATTTGGATGCAATGCTGATTTTGTAAGAACTATTAAAAAAATGAAAGCACACTTGGAAGAATCCAAAGCCTCATAACTTATTTCTGGTTAAGTTCTAGAGAATGTAAACAGATACTTGGAACACATCTGATACAGTCAGAAAATTCCAGAAAATAGTGAGTAATCCCAGACGACTGATGGTGCTGATCATATTTTGAGTCTGCCATGCCATTTCACAGCACACAGACACAGTACATAATGCATAAAGAACCTAACAGACCTTTTCCATATGTCTCAGGAGATACTTACCACCTTGGGAATTTAAAACACAGTATTCCCAGAGAGATACCAGTAAGCACAAAATAAATCATTAATATGGTATGGGAGACCAATGGCTGGGAGACCTAAAAAAAATATCCAGCCAATTTCATCAGTTACTTGGGTCTCCAGAATTTAGTCAAGAGAACCTAATGTCCATTACATTTTGGAATAGCAGTGCATATTGAAACCTTTTCTGTGACAATAATATCACAAGCACTTGGTGAAAAGTAGTATTTTGGGTATTGGCATATTAAGCAGGAATTTGAAAATACATGACTACCTTTTGACACAGGCCTCTATCATATCACTGGCCATTAGTTTAAGTCTTTGTTCTAAGTGGTGGGCAAATTCTTGTTCTGGCCAGTGTAGATCAAAGACAAACATTTGCAGCGCATCCAGTTTCCAGAACAGGTCTTCTGATGTTGCTGAGCCATTCCTAGAATAAACAGGAAAAATGAAGAACACCATGAACTCCCACTGTTAACTGTATGGACCACCAATACATTGTTTTTTCCTTTCTGTACCAACTGCGATCAGTGAAGAAACTACCACGTAAAATCTCTAGTGATCCAATTTTTTTTGTTCAGTCTTCTAATTCTTCTCTTATAGTTCTCAATGAAGAAAGGCAAGGAGAACAAGATAGAAATAATCATAATAGCAAGGTTTCCAAAAAAAAAAGAGGTAAGATGGATAAGGATATTTTAATAAGGAAAAAATCAAATTGTATACATAAGAAACAATCTTTTAAATGTTCTTTGCCACTCTCTAGGATAAACACATAAAGTTTCTCTTAGAAATACTGAAAAGTATGCTTTGTGCATGAAAATCCATACGAAAGCAACTAGTAGCTTCGACCTTTTATTCATGCATATGTGCCTCTGTCATCATGGTAGCTTCTATCTGCAGGTGTGTAGCATATAGGGCTTTTAAATTTCTCAATTACAGGTAGAGGTGAAACAGGAACTAGAAATAAAATGGGATAGGTAGGGAAGCAAATCTTTATTTTTATTTTGTGTCTTTTCTGGCTTATAATTAAGAGTCCAACTTTGTACAAGGTATGGTCTGACAGAGAAATAACATTCAGAGTACCCTTAAAATTGGAGCAAAATCATGTATTTCATGTCCTTATATCTAACTGTAAAGCAAGATTAGCAAATCTTGGCATTCACTACTATGATAAAATCAGTCTAAGGCAGCGGTCTCCAACCTTTTTGGCATCAAGGACCAGTTTCATGGAAGGTAATTTTTCCAGGGACGGGGGTGGGGGGTATGCGCAGTCAAACCTCACTGTAAGTGTTAACTTGTATCTGCAGCTGCTCATATGGAGCACACAACCTAGATCCCTGCATGCCCAGTTCACAATAGGATTTGCTGCTCCTATGAGAATCTAATGCCAGTGCTGGTCTGACAGTAGACGGAGCTCCACTGGCTAGTCACTCACGAACTGTGCCACCCGGTTCCTAACAGACCATAGACTGGTATCGTTCTGCAACCCTAGGGGCTGGGGACCCCTGCCCTAGGGGGTTGTGCTATCATCCCATTTGTGAAGGTAATTTATAGTAGAAAAGTATAATAGTTGGGTAGAGGATAATGCTATTACTTTCCATTATGCAAGTACAAAGACTAATACAGAAACAGATGCTTTGAAAATAGAATATTCCTACATAAAAATACACTGAAACTTAACTGAAAAACAGCACAAAAGCAAAAGAAAAAATAAAAGCTACTGTGGAATTCATTTGTCCTCAGCTTTCCAACAATTGCTTCAAATATACTAACCTAAAACCTATATTTTTAGTTTGCAAAAGAAAATTAAAGAAATAAAATAAACTCACTTATCACAAGGGCATAGTGGAAAACGTTTATAAAAAATAAAATTGTTTTTAAGTAACCACATTGTTTAGCTAAATATATCTTAATTAACCAGCTTTTAAAAAATCACCTCTTGCACTGGCTAATTAAAAGCTTATTTCCTCACTCACCCTGGCCCCAGCATCTCAGCTTTCCTCCTCCCGTTCTGTCAGTAATGCCTCCTGACCTCCCTGTCTAGCCAAGATGCCCTGGAGTTTAGTTCTCAAGGGACCAATCACAGCAGAGTAGTGAACATTTCCCACAGCACTCGACTCACCTAATATCTCCTCACCTTAATATTCAGTGCCTCAAACGTACCATTAAATAAGAGAACCAGATAATGCCATGCTGACACTACTGTGAAAATGTCTGAAAAACATTACCTTTACTTCTCCTTTGCCATATGTATAATAAAAATAAGAGAAAAAAAAACACATTGAAAATCTCCCTATGCATAGAGCACAGTTTGGTAGATTAGAGGTCCTATGTTTTAAGAGTAATTGAATACAATTGGCAAGAAGCCAATTTGCTTCTTACACAATTTTTTTTACTTTGGAAATATAACTATTTGAAATGTATGTACTCTTTGACAGCACAATGACAGTAAAAGCCATCGTCAAAGCAAAATCTCAAATAGTAAAGGCAAATTCTATTAAAAACATTCTCATAATATGTGATAGTTAAATTTTCATACAGAATATGGATATATTTTTCATCTGTATGATGCTATGGTAAGATTCTAAACAATAAATGTGTCTAATTGGAAATGTAATTAAGATAACAAGTGTTTGTTATAATTAGATAGATACATGAAAAAAAGTAAATAGGGCTATCTCTGGAGTTGGTGCATATAACCTGCAATTTACTCAGAGCTTTCTCATTTTATAATTATTTCTAATCAGTAACCTATTCCTAAAGGTATTATTAACAGATTAAAGAAATCAAACGTGAATAATGGACTCTGAGACAGTTTCCCAAAAATGCCTGCAGGAAACTTACCTTACTGGCATTCATTTCCAGAGCTAAAAAACCCAAAATGAAAATGAAGATTTGATAGACAGAGATGTGAAGGCACACCTCTTAACATGATCTATGTGTTAGCAGGTAAGGATGTAGCTTCAAACTCATGGTTACTTTTAAATTATTTTTTAAAGTAGTATTTTAATCAGTAGTATTTTAAATTCCTTATATCAAATAGAAATGTTTATTGTTATGCAAGTTTCAATTTCAAAAAACAAATTGCAATAACATAACATTATGAGTAATCTTGGGCACCTTAACAAAAAACCTAATGTTGATAACTTTGGCAGGTAAAGATAATAGTAATCAACTTGTGGAACACATTTAAAAATATATATACACCAAGAATGGTGAAAGTACAACCGCTTTATTTATAAATCCCCAATTTGCTGTGATTCCTGTCCTGAGATTCAGATAATTTTGAAAAAATATTCAATAATAAGGGATTCAGAGTTCACAGAAATCTCAAAGCTAATAAAATAATAATAACAAAAAACTAAATTTCCTAGGGTAATGAACACAATAGTGTTCTTGGTTAAAATTAGGGTGTTAAATAGATAAGGAATGAGGAAGAGGAGGAGCTAAATTTTATTTGAAAAGCACAAAAGAATCATAGACTTAGAAAGGTTCCTTACTTTTCCTAGGTAAATCCCAAATACACACAGACACCACGTTACACGTTATAATGGCCCAAGACATTTGCCTATTAAAAAAATCACATGTAACATAATAGTATCTTGATGAGTTTTATGAATATAGTGATGATGCTTAACTTGGAGAGATCTTGCCAAATTCCTTTGCAAACTATGGTTCTCTTTCTTGTTTTCCTCTCTTCTTAATTGTGTGCACCCTTGACTGGGTATTGATGGTGCAAAAGGTAGAAAGGTATAAATTAATGGTAGAAATGAATTCTTAATAAATAAAAACTATTTTTTCTTCTAATTATTATTTTTTCCAGCGGGTTTTATATGAGATCTTGGGCAAAGCACGTAACTGTCTGAGTTTTTCCATTCATACTAGTACTATTACTTAGTTTTGATTGTTGTGTGGCTCATAGTTTTAAAGACTACATGAAGCCTAATAATTAAGTTCGCAAACTCATCTTAGAAAAAGTGCTACATTCCTCATTGCTGAATATCACTATGGTCACCATCGAAATTTTCCCCTTGGGAGGGTATGCACTGATGCCAGCATCTAGTCCACTCATCAAAGCAATTTTGCAACTCTTTTTTTGGAATGGCCTTCAGAGCTGTCATCACATTACCCTCAATGTCCTGAATGTCATCAAAATGTCTTCCTTTCAATATTTTCTTTATCTTTGGGTAAAGAAAAAAGTCATTGGGGGCCAAATCAGGTGAGTAGAGAGAGTGTTCCAATACAGTTATTTATTTACTGCCTAAAAACTCCCTCACAGACAGTGCTGTATGAGCTGGTGCACTGTTGTGTTGCAAGAACTCCTTTGGGATCCTTTTTGCACACAGCTTTCTTCCGCCAAGGTTTTCATTTGAGATTTTCCTGTTTCTCTATTGATGTTTATTTGGTCTGGTATGCTTCTCACAGTCAGTCGACAATTTTGACATGCAATCTAGTGAATTTTTGTAATGTTTTCATCAGTTCTGTTCGTTACTGGCTATCCTGATCTCACTTCATCAGTGATGATTTCTCTCCCCTCAGAAGAATGTTTAATCCATTCATACACTGCTGTTTTCTTCATGGTAATATCCCCATAAACTTGAACTAACATGTCCCTGATTTCACTTCCACTCTTGTTAAGTTTAACAAGAAATTCAATAATTTGTTTTTTATTCTAATTCAAACTCCAACATTCTCGCAATGACAGCTCTGATGGCCACTCCAGAAAAAAGAGTTCCAAAACTGCTTCAGTGGGTGGACTAGGCACTGGCATTGGTGCATTGCTTCCCAAAGGGAGCACTTCAAAGGTGACCATAGTACTATTCAACAATGAGGTATATAGCATTTTTTTCTAGGATGAGTTTGCAAACTTAATTGTCAGAGTTATAAATAATGTAGAGTTATAAATAATGATGATGATGGATGATAGTAATACTCATAGTAAATAACAAGGCAGAGTAGTAGTAATTATCATTTTTTGAAAGCCTAGGCTATGCCAGACAGTTTTGAGTAGTTAATAAACAAAATTTGCCCAATTTCTCAAAACAAGTAAGATTCAGGAAAAGCTGGATTCATATTTTGCCTCTGAATTTCACTTGCTGTGAGATACAAATTTTTTTTCTTAACTTCCTTGTAATTGAGTTTCCCTAACTGTAAAATGGGGATAATGACACGTACCTCAGAGGGTTGTATACAGATTAAATGAGATAAAGAGCTTGGCACCGTACCGGAAACACAGCAAATTCTGAATAAAGGACAGCTATTTTTTGTTCTAATTATTATTCTTTCCAGCTCATTTCATATGAGATCTTGGGCAAAACATGTAACTGCCTGTCTGAGTATTCCCATTTGTAAACTAGTACTATTACTTAGTTCTGATTGCTGTGTGGCTCATAGTTTTAAAAACGATATAGTTATAATGATGATAGATGACAGTAATAATAATAACAAGGTACAGTAGCAGTAACTATCATTTGTTGAAAGCCCAGGACATGCCAAGCACTGATAGTTTTTTCAGTCCTTATAAAAATATCTTTAAATGAGGTGTAACCATTTCAGAGTTGAGGAAACTGAGGCTGAAAGGATTTAAAATTATGCTGTAAGATCTAAATTCAGGCCTGATCGATTTCAAAGTTCATGCCCTTTTGCTTTAATGGCTCTTAGTTACTGCATCTGCAAGAGGTAGGTTCTTCACAATGTGTAGTTAATAAATATGGTTTTTAAGGATATAAAGATTATTTTAAAATAACAATGTGTACTAAATGATATATTAAAAAAAATAGAAGAACTTCCTGGTGTTGGCAAAGAAAGGACAATCACCTCCCTGAAAGGGGCAATAACTGTTTCTTTAAAATGAGACTAAGATAAAAAGAGAAAACAATGTTCTTGAAACCGTTCTTCCAATGGTCTTTTGCATATACAAGGTAAGTCACATGGGCAGTAGTAAAGCTGTAGCTGACTAAGAATCCTTGAAATACTTTTTAGCACATTGACTGTCTACATAAGGAGAACTCTGGTTATAATCCCTCAGGCTACAGTCTATAACCCAGATCAAAAAATGACCCTTGCCCCACAGATTACATTTGAGTGACATCAGACCAGTGTTTTTTTTTCTTCTTGACACCACTTATCATAGATATGCTAAGCTTAGCTGACTAGCTTAAAAAGCTCAAACAAATAAACCCAAAAGCTGTATTCCTCAACCAACAACGATAAATGCCATGCAATCTAAACACATCTGCACAGAACACAGGCCAGGCCATGCACTTGCTAACACACCACCAGGAAATAAGTGAGGAATACACACGTGGACTCATATAAAGAAGCCATCCATGAAGGAGTAGAAATGTTAGGAATCTGTGGAAGATTAAGAGGCAGACTTGGAACTTTTGGAAGAGCTACATTGGGAAGACTGTTGGCGATATTCCTGTAAAGAAACAAACAACGTGGGAAGGGACCACTATAAGCAATAACTACAGATGGCCATGTGTAAAGTCATAAGGTCAGGATTGAAGAGGCAGGTGCTCTATGGACACTGAGTGAGATACCTACTTGACAGGCTGCCATGTCTCTTGCTCAAAACCTCTGTGAATTGACTGGGCGATGGAGGACTCCATGAGATCGACGTAGCGGACAACCAAAGGCACAAAGATTTCTTGCAAATGTTTGTGAAATTTTCCATTACACAAAAGTGCTGAAATAGTCAAGCAGAGATAAGATCACACATTTGGAAAATACAGCCAAAAAAACCTTTTTCTGAAAGAGTCTGACATAGAAGAACTGATAAAATGTGAATAATGGATGTTACTTCCCATGGTGTAGTCATACAATAGAAATTGATCAGAAAGTATAATTAGCCTTCTATATTTGGTTGTCAAGATACAAATAGATTATATCTCTATAAAATGATACATGATTTTTAAAATTTATTTCCTAAGTGGTTTAACACAAATGCACATGACTGCTTGCTAGAAATTCAAGGGAGCTGCCCACTCTCCTGAAGCTTCTGACACCTGTAAATGTAGCAATTAAGGAGCCAGTTATAATCTCTGTGCTATGCTGTGTGTTACAGGGAAGCTAAACCAGTTAAATTCTAAGAGGTAAGCTTAATGACTACTAAAAGCTACACTAGTTTATTTTACTAGGAGGGTGACTGTAACTTTGGGACTATCTACTCTGATTCACGAACGTTTCAGTTATTTGTGGACTTTGTTTTCTTTTAATTTTTATTTTAAAGATGTGGGGCAAAATTCAGGATTAGCAATACAAATGGTCATTGCACAGGTAAAATTTGGGCCTCACTTTGGTCCCCACATCACCTGGTTTGAGATCAGGTTCCCTTATTGATGAATTGGGCCTCCCGGTTCCCTCCCCTGGCAGTTTTTCACATACTGCCAATCCCTTTAATACACTCACTAGTATTATGATAATTGTTCAGTGTCTTCTTATGAGTGAGAACATGAGGTATTCAGTTCTTTGTTTCTGTGATAGATCATTGAATATTATAGACTCTAAATCCATTCAACTTGCAACATAATTTAGCACATCTGTATTTAAAAACAGTCAGCATATCACATGCATTTCTCAGTTTTCGATTTGTCTTTAGTGAATTGTATTATGGAGCATCCCACCTAAAGCAGTTGCATAAGTCTTATAATCCTTGTTACTGGGACAAGACTGCTTTTTTATTTATTTATCTATTTATTTGCTTGTTTGTTTGTTTGTTTATTTTTTTTTTTTGAGTTGGAGTCCCACTCGGTCGCCCAGACTGGAGTGCAGTGGCTGCTCCCGGCCACCGCAGCCTCGCCTGCTGGGCTCCGGCGATCCTTCCGCCTCAGCCTTCCGAGTAGCCGGAATTACAGGCATGCGCTACCACGCCCGGCTGATTTTTTGATTTATTGTAGAGATGAGGTCTCGCTGCCCAGGCGGGTCTCGAACCCGCGGGCTCAGGCAATCCACTCACCTCAGCCTCCCAAAGGCGCGGGATTACAGGCTGAGCCACTGAACCCGGCTAAGACTGCTTTTTTTAAAAAAAAATTTTTAGGAGATGGACGGTTTCTATGCACAGGATACAAGTTCATTAAAACATAGGGCAGTATGTGCCTAAGTTGCACCATGAAAGACTAGAGAATCTATAGGAAAAGAGTAAATAATACAAAGTAATATTCAATAAAGAATGTGTACGTTTTTGGGTGCTGGGACTATAGATTGAAAATGTTTCTCAAATGAATACATCCTAAACCCAGGTGTGACCTTTTTCATGACCCTCAAAGTGAAAATATCCTCATTTAAAAATGTACTCTGCGGTAAGGAAAGGTATTTATGATATGTTAGTTGAGGGAATGACAAAAGAGAATTCCACAGAAGGTTTAAAGGGAAGCTTTTTAGGTAGAGGAAACAGTACAAAAGTTTCAGAAAGGGATACACCGGTGTCCTTCTAGAAAGATGAAAAGGCCAGAGTAACTAGAGCAGAGTGAGGGAGACGTCCATAGAGGGGTCTAGATCTTAGGACAGAGTGAGGACTGTGAGTTCTACTGTGTGTAGTGGGAAGCTTTATTATTTTTATGGTTAAGCAGAGTGACATGATACAATCTTTCTGACTGTTGTGTGGAAAATGAAGTAGGTGGCCAGAAGTGGAAGCAGAGAAGAAAGTTACTGCTCAGTTCTTTGCTTCAGTAGATTTGGTGTAGGATGATGGTGGCTTTGACTGGGGTGGCAGTGGTGGAAGATGGGAAAAAGCCTCTCAATAATTTCATCATTCTAATAACTTTGAATATATATGCTTATAGTTACTAAATCCCTAATTTCTAGCAACTCCAGTAGTACTGTTTGATTAAATACTCACTATGACAATTCTCCACATTATCTTCTTCAGGGCAAAAATATCCTAAAGCCTATGTAGTGTTTTACACCTTGGGCAAGGTATCTGATGTTTACCCTGCTGGCACATATATGAAGAGATCCTTAATATGTTGTTTTATGTGTTTCTGAAATTGGTCAGAGGCAGGACAACTATAGATGCAGAAAGTGGCACAGGAAGTAATTCTAAATTCAGAAGAAAACATACCATTGATTTTTTTTCCTTTACTCTGATATGGTTTAGTATTTTGTGTGGTTAAATAATCTTTTCCTGGTTCATCTATATACTAAAAGATTTCCCATTAAATTGGGAATGATAATCATATTTAATGATAAATGTCTTATTTAGGAAACTAATATTATCTTAATGATGTTTTCATTAGCACATGGAAAAGAGCTGTATTTATTCCTAGAGAGTCAATCATAGAGCTAGAAGGTACTGTATAGTTCAGTAATTTGGTTACTTTTACCAAATGTCACCTAAATAAGGATGCTAAACTTTAAGGATAAAATACTCTCAAACCATCCAACTCATTGTGGTAGACAAATCTAGAAATATACTGAAATCTAAATTTATTGAATCTCTACTTAACTCTCCATCTCTCCTTCCTCCTCCTCTTCCCTAATATTTTTAGAGCGCCAACCACGGTGTTAAGTCCTATATGTGCATTAAGTCATTTAATTAACACAAAACTCTATGAGGGAGAAACTATTTTTTTCAATATTATCAATAAGGAAACCAAGACAAAGAGAATTTCGGACACTCGCCTAAGATAATATAGATCATTAGTCAAAAGAGCCAGGAAATGATGCAAAGCTTATGTCAACCTCTGTAGTTCATAAAGCCGCCATTCCTCACATCTGACATCCAATTAATAATCGAGACCTGTGTGTTTTATATCCTTAATATCTTTCTAATATGCCTCCTTCCTCTACTGTCTGTCTATCCATCCAATTATCCAGCTAGTCAGTCATCCATCCAACCTAACATCAACATCTTTTAAGACAGAGAAATCTAAATGTTTTAGGTAACAAAAAAATCTTGCAAATGACAAAAATATTGCATCATATTTTAGGTGCCTTAAGTTTCTGAAATTAGAATTTTGAAAAAACTCAGAATATGAAAAAGTCAAAAGGTTGAACAAAACTATTATTCAGTTAATATGAAAATGAAGTAACACTGAAAAACTCGATGGGCTCATAATCTTCATTGAAAGCTGGAAGGTTTTACATTGCTATATAGCAAACGATACATCCAAGCCTTAATTTATATAGCCTTTCATTAAAAAATACTGTGCAAAGAAACTTAGGCTTACTATCTCAATGGATACTGTTAAGGGTTGTCATATTGTTATTGTTGTCTCTCTCTGTCACCCAGGCTGGAGTGCAGTGGCATGATCATGGCTCACTGCAGCCTTGACCACCTGGGCTCAGGTGATCTTTCTGCCTCAGCCTCCCAAGTAGCTGGGACTACAGGCATGTGCTACTATGTCCAGATATTTTTTTGTTTTTTTTTTTTGTAGTGACGAGGTCTTGCTACGCTGCCCAGGTTGGTCTCAACCTCCTGGGTTCAAGCAATCTTCCTGCCTCGGATGGGAGAGGGAGTGGAGAAATAATGACAACATTCACAAAGAGGGGAGAAGAAAGGAAAGACGATCCTTGGTTTCAAAGGGCAGAGCTGCAGGGATGATAGGCATGAGCCACTGTGCCTGACTGTTGTCATTATATTTAACCACCATAAGAACAAAACACATGTTCATGTAAAAATTACTACATTTATAAATGACCACTCTACCTCATCAATTTAAATGTTACTTTATTAAACACTCAAAGATTAAGTGTGTTGACAATGAAGTCATATTTAGTATGTTAAAATGAAGAAGCATATTTTAAAAATCACCTTCAATATTGTTATTAAATGTGATAATGATTCTAAGATTAAGTGGTAGTTGACTCAAACGTATTTCTAGCAAGAAGCCTCTTTTTAGATACATTTGAGAAGCACTTGATTAATTGTCTTGCTAAATAAACTGGCTTCTCATCTTGCATTACCATTCTTGGAGCTAAAGTAGAGAATGTCCACTTGATTACTACACCAGCAACACGGAAGTTGTGTCCCAAGACTTTCCTCCACTCTAACATCCAACCGGTTACCAAGATCTGTGTATTTTATATCCTTAATATCTTTTGACTATATCTCTTTCCTCCCTTCATCTAGCACTGCTGTTGCACTAGATCAGCTATCTTCTGTCTTGACTAACGCAATAATCTCCGAACTGGTCTTCAGGCTCCTATTTTTCACTCTGCCAATCCATCTTCTCAGGATCTCAAACAGAGGGGCTTGCTAAAATATAAAATTAAGAATATCACTCCTGGCTGGACTCGGTGGCTCAGCCTGTAATCCCGCGCTTTGGGAGGCTGAGGAGAGTGGATTGCCTGAGCCCGCAGGTTTGAGACCCGTCTGGGCAACTTGGCAAGACCTCATCTCTACAGTAAATCAAAAAATTAGCCAGGCGTGGTACGCGCGCCTGTAGTTCCAGCTACTTGGAAGGCTGAGGCAGACGGATCAATGGAGCCCAGCAGGTGGAGGATGCAGTGGCCAGGAGTGGCCACTGCACTTCAGTCTGAACGACAGAGTGAGACTCCAACTCAAAAAAAAAAAAAGAATATCACTCCTAACAACTATATTCCTTTTGTGGGTGATCATGACAGTCTCCAAAAGCCTTAGTATGTTGTGAAAGATTTCTGAGATCTGTCTTAAAATGAACTATTTCCAGTTCATTTCTGTTGCCTTGCCTTTCATTTCCTGGGGTGTAGTCACAGTGATTTCATGATTCAGTATATACTTGTTTCTCAAATCCTTTCTAGAAATGCTTCATTCTGCTGTCGTCTTGCCCAGGTACTAGCTTCTCTCATTCTCTATCCTGTACAGGTTTCCACTGTGGTCCTTGTTATGGCAATGGTCTTTGTACTTGCTGACACATCTCCCTGGCCACAAGGATGCCAAGTCCCTGAGGCAGGAAGCATGTCTGTATTCTTAGTATACAGAAAAATCCCTGGTTCAGAGCAAATGTCCAAGTGGTTTTGGATGAACTAATGCTTGAATACAATATTAAGACTACTGCATTATTATTCAGGAGATTGTATTAAATGGTAGTTTTGAAACCTATTGAAGCTTGTGTATACCCTCATACTTTGTACGATATATATGTTATTAAACAATACCTCTATGAGAAATTTTACTTTTGACCCACTTGTTCAAAATCAGACTGTTAAAAATTTGATGGACATAAAGGTTGGCTATTTTATGTCTCTTATTTTAATTGAACTCCTGGCCTCAAGCAATGTTCCTGCCTTGGCCTCTCAAAGTGCTGAGCATACAAACATAACCACCGGGCCCAGCCATCAATGAATGTGTTAAAAAAAGAATTTTCTCTGGTCAGTCATGACTCTTGATAGCAAATGATTATATCCTGCAGAATTTGGAGAAAATGAAAATTACCTATATTTCCTATGAGCTATAACAAATCTTGAATTCCAGTCAAAAGTTTGCTTATATTTCAGCTGAGAGTTCCTTTTTATTAAAAAATCAAATTATAAGCCTACATTGAAAAATTTTAGAAAATTGGCAGAATTATTTCTTTGGCAATTAGAGAGAGGAGTGAGGAGGAGGGAGTGGGTGAGAGACAGAAGGATAAAGAGAAAGAAGGGTGGGAGAGATGGGAGAGGGAGAGGAGAAATAACAAAAACATTCACAAAGAGGGGAGAAGAAAGAAAAGAGGATCCTTGGTTTCAAAAGGCAGGGCTGCAGAAATATGCTTTATGTAAATGTATGCTCCTTTCCTTAGTGGCCCATATGGCAGCTTGCATTCTACTTCCATCACACTGTCAAAAGCTCTTCTTAACATGGAGCCTGAGGCATCGGAATGGGTACTTACATCTTCTCCATATGGTTTAATAAGAATAGGTTATAATTTGGGGCTGTCAACTGTCCAAATCAAGCCTTTACCAGGCACCCACTGCAGCAGTGCAAATTCTCAATGTGGTCTCACCAACAACACTTCTGTTACTGTCCCCAAGTGTATGGGAATGCAGAGGACTGCTCAGGAGTCTCAGAAAGCGATTACAACCTAAGTGGAAAACCAGTCCATAAGTTGCTGATAAAAATAACTTATTCCCCCCAAAAGATTTCAAGTTTCCAAATACCATCTTGTCAGAAAACAAAGAAGCATCAATGACATCGAACCCTATGGTAAAATTAGAAATGGCAAAAGAAATCCAAAGGCTTAGATATAAGCTAAACTTGGGATACAGATGTACCCAATTATTTTGAAAATCTTTAATAATTAATAATTGGTGTTGACTATTTACATAACAAACATACCAAAAAGAGTCTTACATTTACAAAAGCACTTGTTATAGGCTTTTTTTTTTTTCTTTCTTTTTTTGAGTTGGAGTCTCACTCTGTTGCCCAGACTGGAGTGCAGTGGCCGCTCCAGGCCACCGCAGCCTCGACCTGCTGGACTACGGTGATCCTTCCACCTCAGCCTTCCAAGTAACCAGAATTACAGGCATGTGCTACCACGCCCGGCTGATTTTTTTGATTTATTGTAGAGATGAGGTCTCGCTGCCCAGGCGGGTCTTGAACCCACAGGCTCAGACAATCCACTCACCTCAGCCTCCCAAAGGCGCGGGATTACAGGCTGAGCCACCGAGCCCGGCTGTTATAGGCTTTTAATAATAAGATTTCAACAGAGAATTTAAACTATGATCCAATTAATAACAATTACCAAGGCAATAATCACTTTGTAAAATAAAGAATAAGCAAGGAAAGAGTTCGTGTCTTGCTTTTAGGGTAAAAATATGCTGCTGACTCTGGAACCCATAAAATCCAATTTTATAATGCTCACCCTCTTCCAATTAGCCAGCATTAGTGGATGACTAGAAAAGACGATTTTTCTCCTTAAAATTCTAATTAGGCATCTCAGAAGGAAATGAGTAATCCATGACTAGCAAAATAAACACACAACACCAACCACAATAAAATCAACAGACTTTGCCATAAAACAACAATTATTCAAGAGACTACAAATTGCATCAACCCAAGAACAATGAACTACGATATAAGATTAATCGTCTAGCCAGACTCGGTGGCTCAGCCTGTAATCCCGCGCCTTTGGGAGGCTGAGGTGAGTGGATTACCTGAGCCCGCGGGTTCGAGACCCGCCTGGGCAGCGAGACCTCATCTCTACAATAAATAAAAAATCAGCTGGGCGTAGTAGTGCGCGCCTGTAATTCCGGCTACTCGGAAGGCTGAGGCGGAAGGATCACCAGAGCCCAGTGGGTCGAGGTTGCGGTGGCCGGGATCGGCCACTGCACTCCAGTCTGGGCGACGGAGTGAAACTCCAACTCAAAAAAAAAAAAAAAAAAGATTAATAGGTTTCTCCCCACATGGACAAATGCATATGATGAAGATTCCCATCACGGGAAATAGGAAGATGGGCTTCAGGAGAAAAGGCAGGAGAACTGCAGCCCAGAATAGCACTATGGAATAGGAAGACATAACTCCCTTTGAGACCTAAAATTAGCACCCAGTCAAGAATCTGGCACATTAAGCAGGCACTCAATAAATGTCTGCTTATTGAATAAATAGTAGTATAAATCCACCTCCTATAGGAAACTCTGAGAGAATTCCATTTAGGTAAAACAGGAAACATTGGATTTTATTATCCTTTTAATTAAAAATTTGGTAACTAATTTTATATAGTTTGGTAATATTCAATTTATGTCTTCACTAGCAATAATAACTTCAGAAAACCATAACCAGCTTACCCTTTCTCCTTGAGGGACTTGTGAAAAAAATGTATATTTGTAAACATATATACAGTATATATGTGTATACATGTATACCTAGACAGAGACAGGTAGAAGGAATGAGAGTGCAAAAATGTTATAATGTTTCTGGCTTTGCGGGCAATAAATCCAAGTGTAACAAATCCAAGTTCAAATGCTAATGAAAGATTTCATAGAACAGTGCTCAGAATTGAGTTATGCTTCTACAATGTATTGCATTATTGTTAGTTGTACATATACATGAATATCCTTCACTAGACTCTATGCTTTCCAAGGGCAGGAAATCATTTCTTATTTATCCATACACGCAGGGTTCATGTACATGGAATTTGTAAATTGTAGGCATTTGACATCTGTCTCTTGTGAGATTAATTCAGGAAAAAAAACAATATCAATCTTAACCAACTCTTAGGGCAAACATAAACAAAGAAGTCCCATGGTCCTGCAGTCCTCATTCTGTTTCTTTTGAGATTATTTAATATTAAAGGTAAATAAAAAGTTAGTCATTTTACTCTAGCTACCTCCAGAATCTTCTGATTTGGGGGGTTATGTCCCACAATACTTGCCCTCATCAATGGGAACAGTCAAGTATGGCTGTAACATGATCAACAACCCTCAAGAGTGGGGTTCTTGGTGACCATGGTCTTCAGAAGTTAGAAGTGTTCATGCAAATCTGCTATGAAAGACACACAGGCATTTTAGAGAAGGTTACTGTCTTTAAGTCATTAAATCCTAAGAAAATATAAAAAGCAAATGTAAAAAAATTTTTTTAAATGTCTACATGTAGTAAAGAAAATAGAGCAGTAATATGGAAATCAATTGAGGGCGAAAAGGTAGTAACTCCCTGCTTTCATATTTCTTTTATTAACTGGTCAGTAAAACAAATCTTGACATGTAATTTTCAATTCAGTCATCTACGGGAATTAGAGTTGAAGACATTTTCACATTTTGGTGGTCATTTTGTCATTTGTAAAAGTGCCTATCTATAAAACTAAGTCGGCACACAGCCTTACTGTAATCTAGAAGTTACATCCGTTCTGCATCGTTCCTGGTATATGTATATACAGAGATACATCTAAAAACACCAATTCGTGAATTTCAGATACACAGCTCATTTAAGCACTCGAGGTAGAGTAACACGCAGGTGTCAGTTCTTATTTCAAAGCTTGAAGATTAACCTAATATATAATGTAGTGACCTAAGCGTTCTTCATTTGAAAGAAATTTGAAAAATAATCTCGGATACAGCCTAAGTGTGAGAATAACCCAGCGGGATTTCCACCTCTTCATTTCTTAATGAGTTTTTTGATAATGAGAGGTGACTTTGCCAGTCACTCTGGGCTCTATTATGGCTAATTTGACTCCACTTCACTCTCCTTGTTAATTATTAACACTAGCCTTTTTATCCTCATGAGACCACATTCCAATTTTTTCCTTTTTTGATTTTTCTAAGCCCATCTTTATGAAGATGAAAGTCTTGAGGAACAGGTTTTCACTTAGAGTAGAGCTGGAATATTTATTATTCGTTTAGGCAGAGATGCTGTGACATTGATTATATAAGCACGGGTGTTCTTCAGGGCGGCTTTAATGTGCTAGCAATGTGAAAAGGCTGTTAATTAAAGGAGAAGCACCGTAGTATTTTTCACTTGGGAATCAGTTCCCAATAGAATGGTCATTTGCCACTTGCTAGCATATCCACAGATTAAAAAGGTAACTAGCTCCAAGGGTCTGCCTCTTTCAGTAGTGCTGAAAGAAATGATTTGTGCCATTTGCAGACGGCTTTCGTTAGTCAGAAGCAGTCACTTGCCCTATCTATTGTTGACAGAACCACTGTAGGAATAGAATGCAAGGGTAGAATTTATTTGTACCAGCTTTATAACCATTCAGTATCATTTAACTATCACACTAATTGCTTCATTATGAAAACATTTATTGTTCCTCAATTTTGATGCATCTCTCTTTCAAAATTGTTTCCTTAGAAACCATTTAAAATGATTGCCCATCTAATTGTCTCTTTAGTAGGAGGGAGTGGAACACGGTGGACAGAAGCAGGGGGGGAGAGGCCAGTGGGAGCTTCGTCTTTTTTGGCCAGAAAGGAAGGAAGCTGAGTTTGTCTTCATCATCAGTCTTGCTCTGGGAATCAATGAGTGAGTCGGTGAGGGGTAGGAGATTGGGGATAGTTGCTAAGGTAGTGGTGCAGCTGGTACTCTTCCCTTGAGGAAAACCACATTTCATCTCCAAGGGTTCTACAAGCTACGACTTTCCCTAATCACAGCAAACTGTAAGGAAAGACACAGGCCCCAGACAGACTTTTTTTACTCCTTGAAATAGAAACCAAATTTGCTGTCTCAAGCCCTTTTCCGACTAATTAGTTCAGTCCCGGAGAGTCTTGTCACAGACTTTTCCTAACATATATGCTAAGACCCCACAAGCCTTAATCTGGTCCTTTCTGTACCCTTGAACCAACTTTCTTTCTCTGCCCCCCACAACCCTAAAAACAAAAGTTCAAGGAATCACTTATCTTTCTTAAAAAGACTATATTACTTTATAAGTGCCCCGAAAATTTGCATTTGTTACTCTGGAATGAGATTGAGCTGGACACTCACCTCTGTCCCTAAATCCCAGCTGTCAAGCCTTTGCCCAGGCTTCCCCCTCTTAGGAATTTAGTTTTCTCAAGGTTTGTTTAAGACCCCTTCCACACTCCAAAAGATGAACACCTATTTTTACATAGCAAACTGTAAGGATTTTAACAAAAGAAAGCTGATAAATAACCAGTGGGAACATCTGAATTATTTATAAAAAATTCAGCTACAAAGTTTTCAAGTCACGAAT
This sequence comes from Carlito syrichta, assembly GCF_000164805.1. Taxonomy (NCBI): domain Eukaryota; kingdom Metazoa; phylum Chordata; class Mammalia; order Primates; family Tarsiidae; genus Carlito; species Carlito syrichta. The sequence continues at coordinate 569,532 of NW_007251208.1, read as the reverse complement.
AAAGTACAGACTCTAGCTAATATCTCCATATATATAGTTTGAAGAGTCTTAGTAATTTTAAATTTTATGTTTGGGAAAAAAACGTAAATATGGGATATTATTAGCAATATATTATAACTATTTAAAAATCCATGTATAAGGCAGGGCTCGGTGGCTCCCTGCACTTTGGGAGAATGAAGCAAGTGGATTGCCTTAGCTTGCGCGTTTGAAACCAGCTCGGGGAACTTGGTGAGACCTCATCTCCACAATAAATAAAAAATTAGCTGGGTGTAGAAGCACGTGCTTGTGGTTCCGGCTACTTGGAAGGCTGAGGTGGAAGGATCACCGGAGCCCAGCAGGTCAACACTGGGGTGGCCGTGAGTATGCCACTGCAACCCAGCCTGGGTGACAGAGTGAGACTTCAACTAAAAAAAAAAAAAAAATCTATGTATAATTAGCAGCCCGTTTAATGTAGCACACATGCACAGACTTATACCTATGTAGGCAAGCACTATTTTTCAGCCCCCTTTCCAAGATTGGACATTCAGAGTTCTCTGTCCTATTATCCCTGTTTTGTTAAAGTTGTAATTCATTGGAATCTGAACAATAAATCTAATTAGGTCAATATGGTAAAAACTGTAGTGCCATGGTCATGATGTAAATGTTTTTTTTCAAGGAGGACTAAAAGGAAAAAAGTTTAATATTTTCCCATAGTTTTCCAAAAGTACAACTTGGGGGCAGCTGTTGGTTGACATTAAACATGTCAGGGTCTCAAGAAGTAATGAAACAAACATGTAATTATTAACAATATTCTCCATTATCATCAAGGATGATATTAATAGCTTAAAAAATATGTTTTACCAATGACTCAGTAGTCTTGGTTTTGGATAGCAACTTGCGATTTGGGAATGAAAGTCATACTGCTTTCGATTTCAATTCCCTGGATCACACCATACTCCCAGTACTAAAAGGAAATTATGGCACTAGGGAACTTTTCTATTTACCTCATAACATAGAAGAGCTGTTTTTTCTCAGATATAATTGATGTTTTCTAAAATCTGTTAATCACTGCTGAATCAAAACCAAGATGTAGACTTATCTGCAAAATTGACAGTGCTCAAAGAAGATCAGTAACAAATGTTTCTCTATTTTGATTACATACTATACAACAAAATAGCACAAGGCAATATATTATGTATTTGATAGTAGTCAATAGTTTGAAATGGTATCAAACAGAAGAGGTTTAGGAAACTCTTGTAAGTTAAATATTTGCAAATATGGCTAAATATAAAATTTTTGTAGTTCTTATCTTGCTATCCCATAATTTACACTTGCAGTGAAAAAATTTCTTTTTAAAAATAAATATAAAAAAATTAATTCATCAGAGTTGTGGTAGAGGAACCACAAAAAGAAGAAAAACCCCAAAATTAGAGAAACCCCAAAATTTCTAATAAATCTATAAAATGTCTTGTTTTATCTATAAAATAAACTGTAATATTTTGAATAAGTTAAATTATCCATCATCTTTACTGACTGCTTGACTATGAACATTAATAAATGCCTAATTTTAGAATAAACCCCAACATACATGTAAATATGGTCAATTCTCAAGTTTTTATCCAAATAGAGAAATAAGTGTGTTGAAAACAAACATCCTACACTTGGACCAGGTATGGTGGTGGCTCATGCCTGTACTCCCAGCACTTTGGGAGGCCAAGGCAGAAAGACTGCTTGAGCCCAGGAGTTCAAGACCAGCCTGGGAAACTAGCAAAAACTTGTCTCTAAGAAAAAAAACAAAACAAAACTGGATTTGGTGGCACGTGACTATAGTCCCAAATACTCGGGATGCTGAGGTTGCCATGAGCTGCGATTGTCGTGATCAAGCCCCTGTACTCCACTAAAAAAAAAAAAAATTCTACTGTTATTTATTCAGGGATTTAATTCATAATACATGTATTTATTTTTGGCAGCAGGTTTATTGTAATACATTGCCTTCAGATATTATTAAAAATCTGACTTGTAATTTCTTAGCAGAAAATGAATAATGATAGAAAACTGAGAAATGAAGATAGTTATTCCAACTCTACTTACTGGCAGAAACAAACCAAATTGGAATTTTAAAACTGGCTGAGTCGGCCAGGTGTGGTGGCTCAGTCTGTAACCCCAGCACTTTGGGAGGCGGAGGCGAGAGGATTGCCTGAGTCCAAGGGTTCGAGACCAGCCTGGGCAACTTGGTGAGACCTCATCTCTACAATAAATCACAAAAACTAGCCAGGCGTGGTGGTGTGTGTCTGCAGTTCCAGCTGCTTGGAAGGCTGAGGTAGAAGAATCGCCAAGGCCCGGCAAGTCGAGGCTGTGGTGGCCATGAGCATGCCACTGCACTCCAGCCTGGGAGACAAGAGTGAGACTCCAACTCAAAAAAAAAAAAAACAAAACTGGCTGAGGAGAATCCGCAGAATGATCGATTCACCACATGGATAATTGAATGTGGGTTTGATTGAATGTGGGTTTGTTGGCCACTTCTCAGAGCAGGCATCGTGGTTGAATCTGAGGTAGGAATTGTAGCTTAGTCCTTTGGCTTTATAATAAATAGCGACGAAATGAAATTGTATAGGAAAATGAATAACGTGACTAAAATAATCAAAACTGAAATTTTAACAAGACTAATAATATCTATAATATTTAACATCTATTATATGTGAGTTGTCATCTTATTTCATCTTCACTGCCAAAGACACTATATATGCTATTATTCTCCTTCTTTTATAGATAAAGAAGCAAATATTTGGAGAGATTAAGCTATTGGCAAAGGTCAGGTAGTAAGTGGCAGAGAGATATAAATCTGTCTGGCACCAAAGCCCATGCTATTAATTCTTATAACATGATGCCTGTTTTATTAGAACAGAGGTTTTTAATCTAACATCCTAAATCCAGATGTCCATGGGAAGTACAATATTACGCACAATGCATATCTATATATATATTTTCCCCCTCATTTTATCACAGACTCAAAGGGATGAGCAACCAAAGGAGGTAAGAAACACTGAACTAGAGTGATGAACAAAATCAATACAGAACTTAGAAAAAAAGAGACAACTGCAAAACATGAATTGAGGTTTAAAACTGGAAGGATATAGCAGTGGCCTTCTGGGAAAAGAACAATGACAAGATTTGGAATTTTAACATCCAGAAAGTTCTCAATGTATCAACAGCATGAAGTTCCTTTGGAGAGTTAGAACACCCTTGGGCTGCAGGAAGACAGGGCAGAAGCAAGGTGCCTCTCATTGGGGACCGGTTATTCACATCACATGATGAGTACTGTGTTCTCAGCACCACATTCCAGAGCAGCACTGAGAAATGGAATGAGTTCTATTTCTTATGAGAAGGGGTAAGAATGGCGATGGGCATGAAAACCCCAACATGTGAGAAATCATTGAATTACATGGGAATAATGGGGTGGAGAAGAAAATACATGATGGAAGATGACTGCTGCACTGATCAGAGAGAACAAGTCAAAGCCAGAGATGAGGAGGAGGCAGAGTTCCACTGGTCTCCAATGAGAAGAATTTTATTGAGTTGGGAATAAGTGATCCATGACTACTGCAAGTATTGAAATGAGGCTGTCAGTGGTAACCAAACTTGAGACTAAGCAAAAATGAAAAAACAAACAAACAAAAAAAAAAAACAAATCACCACAGGCAAGTCCTAGGAAACTATATGTAAAAATCTTGATGAAAAACAAAGTTGGTGCTGGTTGCTAGAAGACCATCTACAAGAATAACTGTAGGAGTTATTATTGCATTGAGAAAAAGTCTCAATAGAGAACGTTTACATTCTCTGTAATTTGTAAATAATAAATAATTCATACCATATAGCAATATTGGACTATCATCTAGTAGAAATGAACCCGCTGTTGGGCCAACAGTATTACTACAATGAATTTTAGTAGGAGCCTTAAGATTTCTAGAATAATTATTCCCTCCCTCCCTCCCTCCCTCTTTCCCTCCTTCCCTCCTGCTGGAGCGCAGTGGCATGATCATGGTTCACCACAGTCTCAAACTCCTGGGCTCAATAATGCTTTTGCCTCGGCCTCCTGAGTAGCTGCCACTAAAGTTGTATGCCACCACCCTGGCTAATTTTTTGATATTTTGAGGAGACGGGGTCTTGCTATGTTGCCCAAGCTGGTCTCAAACTTCTGGCACCAAGCCTCCCAAAGTGCTGGGATTACAGGCATGAATGAGCCACTGTGCCTGGCAGAATAATGACACACTTTTAAAGTATCTCTCAGAGATGCAAATATTCTCAAGTACTTTAGAAATGCCTCCATTTGAAGATTTTCTGACTCACAAGGTACAGTGACAAGAATTCCTATGTTATTAGACCTGAGAAAAGGCAGGAGAGTAGGAATTAGAGGACTGTCAGAGCCCAGAGGCGCAATGTGGGAGCGTCCCTGGTCTCTCCCACACTCTGGCCTGACTTCATCAGGGAGGCTGAGCACATCTAAATGTTACCCATGCCAGCTCTTGTGGGCCCCTGCTAGGGCTTTGTCAATACATACACAACAATCCCCACCCTCCTTACTTCACATACGAAAGAAAATGCAAGTGCTCACTGTCATTTCTGAGGAAATTATTAAGCAGTTGGAAAAGAGGAAAACTATCCCAAGAGTCTTGTGGTTGAGCCTCCAGTGCCGTATCCATATCCACTGTGAATAGAGCCCAAAACTTCTCTGCATGTTCAGCCAACAAGTCAGGCCACCAGGCAAATGCCTATAAAAGGATAAAGAACGTAGAGAAATACATTGCTTGTTAGAAACATGCACAAATATTGCACCAATTAAAAACGTTTGCAACATGTCAGTTTCACAAACACGTAAGACAACATGTAGTGTTTTTAAAAGGTGAGAAAAATTCTACAGAAATACATATTTAAATAATAAAGTTGGCATTAGTTATAAAATACGAAGTCTAGAATTAAAATGTACATAACACTTGCTCTATAAAAGAAATATATGTTCAGTTTACAACCTTTGAAAATATATAAATCAAAAACAAAAAGCTCCTTGTATCTCATAATTTAAACATAACTACTAGAAATGCTTTGATTATTTACTTCCAATATCTTTTTGCTGTGAATAGTAATATTAAAACATTTGGTATATACTCTGTAAAATTTCTCTATGATTTAAATTTTAATGACAGCATAATATTCTACCATAAGGCTATATTGTTATTTAACCATACCCCTATTAAAAAGGCTGTTTTAAAATTTTTGCTGTTACCAATGATAGTGTGATAAATATGTTTACATAAAAATCTTTGAATATAGTACTGATTATTGCCTTAGGATACACATCTAACAATTACTGGACTATGCATTTTCAAGTCTTTGTGCATTACAAACTGTTCTCCAGGAAAAATGTTTACTCTCACCCATTCTTCACCCAGCAGCCAGTCATCATTTTAAAATAAAAACTGGATCCCACTGTTTCTCTGCTTAAACCACTTCTGTAGCTTCCCACATTTATGGCAAAACCTACAACCTTAAATGACTTACAAAGCCTGGTGTGATCTCCAGGTCCAAAGTAGACTTGCATAAAGAGGGATTTCTGGACCCTCCAATGTAAATTAGGCCCTCCCAGATAGTTTCTTTGATACCCAGTATTTTTATTTCAGGGGCATTAGCACTGCTTATATGATTACATATAGAAATATTTTAATGTGTGTGTCTAAAATTAGACTGCAAACAGTATAAGGACAATATGTGCATGTTCTATTAATCACATTATACTCAGTTAAACACTATGCTTTTTAGGTAATGGAGATAATCACTTTAGAAAGTCTCTGCAGGCTGGGCGTGAGCCATCACTTTGGGAGGCAGAGACGAGAAGATTGCCTCCAGGGGTTCAAGACCAGCCTGAGCTACTTGGCAAGACCTTGTCTCTACAATTAATCAAAAAAACTTAGCAGGGTGTGGTGGCATGCGCCTGCAATTTCAGTTTCTTGGAAGGCTGAGGTGGAAAGATTGCCTGAGCCCAGCAGGTTGGGGCTGTGGTGGCCTGAGAGTGCCACTGCACTCTAGTCTGGGCGACAAAGTGAGACTCTGACTTAACAACAACAACAACAAAAAGTCTCTGCTGTTTTGGTAAATGAAAATAATACTTGAAAATAATGTAGACTTGTCTGGTTATAGTATCTATTCTGCTTTACTTTGCATCTCTTTACTTATAAATGAGTTTGAACAGTTTTTCATATGTTTGAGGATCAATTTTGTTCTGTTTTTCTTGAATTACCTTTCTGGTCTTTCCCCCATCTTTCCATTGAGTGTTGAGTAGAGTCACAGCCTTTTAACCAAATAATTACAAAACATATATACTTCTGAGCTGCAGATATTTCTGATATTCACCCAACAAAAATTACTCATTTAATAAAAATAAGATTCATCAAGCTATAAACAAAGAAGTCCACATTTACTTTCAATAAATTTCTAGGAAAATATGACATTTTTGTCTGCAAGGCCTTATTTAATTTCTTCAACTATAGATTACAACAGGAAGAGGCAAACCACAAAACAAAAAAAAGTGAACTATAAAATTTTAACACACTAAGCATTTTCTTAAACTTATGTAGTGAATATGGTCTTAAAAAAATAGATATTATAAGAACAATAATATACTCATAAAGACATTACCATGCAATTAATTAGCAGATGGTAAAGTTGACTTAAGGAAGAACAGTGCAGTATAAATAATAGGCTTGAGAGTCAGAGATATTTTATGTCTGGTTCAATGCTGTGACCAACATGTGAATGTGAAAACTTGTTGGAAATGGTATGCTCTATCTAAATTGTGCGTATTGTTCTTTGCAAATATTACCTTTGAATACTTTTTGGTTAAATATCTAATAGAATGGGTATACGACAAATATAAAAATAAAAAATAATATACATGATTTCATTTCATAGATCTTGCTCCTATCTTTTGAAGACGTAGTGGTGACAAAGAAAATGATCTGAAATTCCTCATTCTGAGTTGAGCAGCATGGAAATTCTTGTAAAAACACAGCACTGCAAAGAGAGACATTTTCATAACAGCCAATACTTTCACAAAAGGTTAAAACTAAGAAAATAACAGTCATGTTTGATCAGGATCATTTCAGGACTCTCAGAAAAATTCCCGAAGATCTTTCTAAAGTTAACTTGGAAAAGAAAGCCATGTGAGGAATAAAATAAAATGGAGTACATATTTTTAAAAAATAGCTTCCAGTTTGCAAGATTTTGCCATAAACTGGAAAATTTCATTATGTTTTGCACAACTGTATGTTTTGTCTCAAGCTGTACTTCTGTTGGTTATTCCTTATAAAGGTAAGCTTGCAGGGTTTGGTGGCTCAGCCTGTGATCCCGCGCTTTGGGAGGCTGAGGTGAGTGGATTGCCTGAGCCCACGGTTTCGAGACTCGCCTGGGCAACTTGGCGAGACCTCATCTCTACAATAAATAAAAAAATCAGCCAGGCATGGTAGCGCATGCCTGTAATTCCGGCTACTCAGAAGGCTGAGGCGGAAGAATCGCCGGAATCCAGCAGGTCGAGGCTGCAGTGACTGGGAGCGGCCACTGCACTCCAGTCTGGGCGACAGAGTGAGACTCCAACTCAAAAAAATAAATAAGTAAAATAAATGTAAGCTTATCCGTGATGAATGCCTGTTCTTATGATGACTAGAGAAAGCATTACACAATCACTCTCTTTGAAAATGAAAGCAAGAGTTGCAGTTACTTTGAGAACACGGGGTCTAATCTATCACCTGTCCCCTCCTTTTTTTTTGCCATCCCACTAGTTGGCAGTTGTCCCACCTTGGGTTGGTAATTAGATGAGGGGTTGTATGATTCCCTCCCCAGGGTACCACTTCATGAAGGATGGCTGAAGTTCTGTGGCATGGGGTCTCTACCAGGGACGAGAGGCCCTCTCTAAGAAATGCATTCATCTGCAGGACACTAATCAAAAGTCATGATTAGCTGGGTGAAAGTTATCTTGGCTCTAATGATAAGCGACTAATTAGTGTAAATGAGATGGCAGAGGCAGAAGGCTATGTTTAATTTGCTTAAGAGGGAAATATAAAATAAAACTTGAGTGTAAGTTCTTTAGCCATACCATTTCTACCAAAGTTCTAACAATAAATAAACTCGTACAGTGAAAATGATACAAATATAAAGTAAAACACATGTAGGGCAGGCTGACAATACTTTGAAAGACTAGTTTATTTACTGAATGTAGTTGAAAACAGTGTCAGGTAAGAATGAACCCTGTACTTAGAAGCAGAGTACTGAGCTTTTGAACTTGGTGGTGAGACTTGAGTGATCACAGGCAAATCAGTTCCCTGGGTGGATTTCCATTTCCCTATTCGCAAGTTGGCAATAACATTATTTGCCCTAACCTCTCTGAGGGTTGTTGTAAAAATCAAATTAATTTTAAAATTTCTTTTTGCACAGATGCAATAAATAAATATTGCTGCCAGTAATTACAAATATCTATTGAAATTCACACAAATCTTATGTGAGTTTTTGTGTTTTAAAAATAACGATGTCCAACATTAACTAGTGTTTATGTGCCAAGTACCATTCTAAAGGTTTTATAAACATGATCTTACTTAGTCCTCCAAACAACCTTTTAGGGTAGATCGTATAATGACCCTTATTTTATGGGTTAGCAAATAAAGATTAAACAACTTGCCTGGAGTTGTATATAGTTGGCAGATAACAGAAATGCTTTGAAATGATTTGAATACAGGTCAGCTGGAGTCTAGAGACCAAACTTAGACTCCACGTTGCCTATTATGTATGTATCTATCAATTTATCTATCATCTATCTATCTATCTATCTATCTATCTATCTATCTATCCTATCATCTGTGTTTTGCCGATCAGACTCCTGTTAATATCTTTGTATTTCTTCTTGCCAGAAATGTCTATTGTGGTCTGATTTCTTTTCTAAATTTTTTGAAGTCTGAAGCTTTTGATTACTTTTACCCTCAAAATGTAATAAACATTTATAATTTAAAACAAAAAAGGAAGATGTATAAATGAACAAAAACAATGAACCTGACTTTGAAATGTATTTTGTGCCTACTTTTCCTCCAAGACAAGATTAGTTTGAAGTTCTGTGCTTTGTAGATGATCCTGAAAGCTCTGGAGACAATCTAGCATCTGGGGTATCTATCCCTGCCATTGCCACATACATACAAACAGCAACATCATGCTGAGAGCCATAGTCTAGAAATATTTAAGTTCTATTAAGAGCCCAGTAGGACAGACAGGGTGACACATAAACTACTGACAAACTAAATAATTTTTTTACCACTCCTTTGATTCTCTGTTTCGATTATTTCCCTAATCAAGTTCTACATAAACATAGATATTACAATAATCAAATGAGATGATGAGCTGAAAATGCTTCAAAAACATGTCAGTATAAAGCATTACCCTTATTCATACATATTTAAAAACTAGTAAATGATTAACAAACATTTTTGGTAGAGCATTTATGCCCATGTCATGACTTTTGTGAATGACTGTTACCAATAGAATTTCACCTCTATACCTTAGACATCTCAAAGTCACTGTCAGTCATCCTCTTCCAAAATGAGGAAGACTTGTTGGTCCAGGGGCTGATGCAACCTTAAATTTAAACCCATCTTTAAAAAGTAGGTTTCTCTCACTGATGACCCAGATTTAAATGCCACGAAATTGAGATCATTTCAATGGTCAAGATTACTATAATCTAGTTAGTACTAGATAGTAAATGGATTTTGTTCATGGACATTTCTTTTGTATAACCACACTCTAAGATATTCTTTAGACATGCATGCCAGTGGAAGAGAAATAGGGACACAAATAAGCAAAACACAAATGAAAAAAAAATCAAGCGTTCTTTCTCTTAACATTAGAATTTAATCAGAAGCATAATTTGGTTCCAACACTGGTATTTAGGGAGATATGCTTCTGCACAAATTTGTGTCCACACTAAACTCTCTCTGTCCCAGCTATGTTGCTGGGGGAAGCCTGGGACTGAAGCAGCTCAGGTACAGGATGAAACAACTGTTTGCAGTGAAGTGAGAGCAGTCTGCATGGCAAATACCAAATTGCTGCAAAACAACCTTCTTGTCTACCGTGTCATGGAAATGGTGGATGACATGATAGAATATTTTAGGGACCTTAAAATCAGTTTTTTGCTGTAATAATAAGCATTAAAGCAATAGCATGAGTTGCGCTTGTGTTGTTCATGTTCTGTCCCTCTCGGTCCCTGTACTAATATTCTCAGGACTCCACCTGCCTTAGGCAGAGTCCTGGGGTATGCCATCGTACAATGAAGAATGAGAAAGAACAGAAAGGGACGTCTCCAGGCTTGCATCATGATCACTCCCCCTACTGAAATCCTTTATGTCAAAGGAGTCAGCAGAACCAGGGCAAGATAATTCTGACCAGTCTACTTAAACAGAAAAATGGTGTGATTTATTGGAAAATGTTCAGGTGAAGTCTGGTGTGTGTTTACCCAGTCACCGACTAGCTGCATAGTTCTGGTAAGTTGCTGAACTTTTCTGGGTCTGTTTTCTTAGCAGGAAAATGGAGTGTGTGGAGGAGGTACGCTGCTGAGAGCCTATGGCTTTCCCAGCAGGCATTGGAGACTTCCCAGCTTTATCAAAGAAAGTGGCTTTTGAATAGAAAGTTGTCTATTTTATAGAGCTGTCTATATTGCAAATACCGTTTGCCTAAAATTTCTGGCCAGATGTGGTATAGTCACTGAAATGTAAAGACAGCCTTCAAGATTTTCTGGAAAGCAGCTTAAATTATCTTTCTAAGAAGAAAACACAGGATTTCTGAAAAAAGCCTGAGAGGAGAGGTCGAGAGGCCTTCAGAGAAAAAGGAAGGCTGCCTTATAAGTAAGCTACTGCCAAAGATCTGAAGGACATGAAACCTGCTTAACTGAGAAATTGTTGAAGGATAGAAACAACCTCTTAGCCCTGTAAAGTAAACTGCCACTGTGGAGAGAGGTAAAATGAAAATAAAAGGAGCTGACACGCAAGCCACTTGAAGGTCTCTTTGAGGCAGATACATTAACCTCCACCAGGGGAGCTGAGCTCGGTGCTCTTTCATGGAGTAGCAGAACTCTGGCTTAAACATCCAGCAAAATAAATATCAGTGCAGACCACAGTCTACCAATTCACTCTGGAAATGACTTGAGAATCAGACCAATTCACTCTTCAATATTGTTCAGAGAAAAATTTAGATTTTTCTGGTTTTTTTTTAAAGACAAAAAAAATTTCAAAGACACAAATCAGAACCAAAAGACCAAAATCTCTTCAGTCATGTTTTACTTAGATGGGCATCAGTAATTATGCACACAGTTATTAAGAGGCCACATTCCCCTAAATGGTAGAATAAAGACTAGTACTTTCAAAGAAAACTGGACATTATTTAATTCCAAAGAGAGGTCAAAGTAGGTTTTTAAATTAACTACAATCAGAGTGTATTCTACCTTAAATTCACATTAAAGCATTGCCCCATGCTAGGAAAAGAGTGGAAACGATTTTACTCACCTCTCTTCCCTGAGGGTTTTCCAAGAATTTGGAAGCATTGTAGAATAGAAAAATGCCATAGTGTTACAAAGCATTTTTAAAAGAGGTCATCACAATAATTCCATATTTCAACATATAGGAAAGTGACATTTATGTACTATGATTATCTCTTTTTAATAAAGCCAACTATTTGCAGTCAACAGAGAGCTGTCTATATTGCAAATACCAAATTGCTGCAAAACAACCTTCTTGCCTATAGTGTCATGATTATAATATAGTTAAACTAGAAAATAAGTAATACTTACATTTTAATTGTGTTTGAATACATTATACTTTAACAACCATCTTCGTGACTGCATGAACCATGATAACATTTAATTTTTAGTTTTTATAAAATATATGGGAATGTTAGATATATCTATTTTACTTAAATATATACTGCAATTAGATTTTTTAATTCAAAAAGCTTAATACTCTGATGATAATGCCTTTCAACAAAAGACAAAGATGAAACACACAGGTATTTTATCATATAATCATTTTCATTGTAACATAGCAGTGGCACTACCCTTGAAAATAATCTCCTGGGAATTCATTTCAAATTATTGAAGCAGCTGTTTCTTCAGTTTAAAATAAAATATCCATAACAAGTTCACACATGACAGATGTAAGCTAAAAACTAGATTCCACAGTGCGAGCTAAAAGCAGATGTTTTGAATGATCATATTTATAACCAGATACAATAAATCTTAGTTACCTATAGTAAGAATTCATAAATACGCTTTTCCAAGAATTGGCTTAAAATGTAGTTCCTGTAGTTTCTTATATTTTTGAGAGAAGGCTTCATTCAATTCAGTACTCTGTAAATTCATATGTATCAAGTCTTTTTTATTCTTGCCCACTTCATGTGCTTCCTCAAGAATAAAAGCACTGCTTAAGGCACTGACATTTATTAAATTTATTTGATTCCACATATTTACTCCATCCAACTCAACGTCAGAAAACCCTTCTGCTTTTGTAAATAAACTCATGGTTAGTAGAAAGAGTGAATATTTTAAGACTTAGAATAAGCAGCTAGTTAAGCAGTTAGTGAGTTAAGACTTAGAATAAGCCTGGTGAAAAGCCATCTCTAGTGAATGCTAATTGTAATTTGAACTTTTTAAAATTATAAACACTGCAGGTTAAGTGAAAACAATTATAAAAGCAAAAACACAATTATGAATGTCTTCTATTAAATTTTTATTTTATAGTTTATCACACGTTCCTTTTTCACGTTGATTAGTTCACATTTCTAAGCAAAAGCAATGGTGGCATGGGGGGGGAACAAGTGATCTGGCATCATAAGATGGGTTTGTGTTCCTCCTTTGCTTCTTACCAGTTACACATCCTTTAATGGATCCCATAAGCTGTCCTGTACCCCTGACAACATGATTGTTGTTTCCAGTAGACATGAAATAATACACACATACACAATACTTCGTAACATATAGGAGACACATTTCTTAAAATTGCACATACATTCTCAGTGTATCAAGACCATGATCAGGTCACCTCAGTGTTGCCCCCACCATGGCAAAGCATTATGTCTAGTTTTATACTACAGTTAAAACAGGTCATCACCTCTGCGTGATGCTCTTCATTCTGCTGTAAGACTTCTATGCAGAGCTCTGCTAGATGAAGAACCTCTTCCAGCTTTCTGGCAGGAGTTGCCTGGTTCATGGTCTCTATATTACAAAAAATAGTATAATAATGTTACCTTGAAAATAAAAAGCCAAACATATTCTAAAATGTAATGATGAGACTAGGGTGTTGAAATAGAATGAGAAGGCATATTTCAGAGAAACAAGAGATGCAAGAAATACAAGTGAATAGTTTATTTAGGAAAAAAACAAACAAACAAACAGTTCACCAGATTGCAGAAAATATTTCACCCACAAAGCAATCACAGGGAACTGCAAGTGCTTTGCCATTTAATATATAAGAACAGGTGCATCAGCACATCAGATGCTCAACTCCTGCAACAAACAAGTTATAATTCTCCTCAAGGTCAGCAGCACAAAGAGAGCAGATACCACAGTCTTTTCTTTCTCTCTGCATTGTATTATCAATACAATACCATTCTCACCAGATGAGTCATTCCTGGCATGAGCAAAACCCATGCTTCTTTTTTCTTTTTGGTTGCTATTTAAATTCCTATTCCGAAATGTCCATAGTTCATGTTGATCTTAAATTCAAGAAGAACAAAGTCACCTAAAACAACGCTGACAGCCTACAATTAACTGATTTCCTTCCTTACTTCTCTGCCACCAACCCACCGCACCTTCCAACTGGGGATTGGGGTGGGTGGGAGGCAGAGGAGGCAGAAAGTATTCTTTGAAGCTGAAGATACTTGCAGCATTAAGCCAAATTGGTATAGAAGGGAAAGACCACAATAAGACCAAGTGCAGTTACCTGAAATTCAGCAATAGAAAAAGCAAAGCAGTTAATTTCTAACATCCAACACACCAGCGGAAATTAGAGGTGCCCTGTGAAATGAAACTGTTTCAAAACGATATAAAGAACAGTTTCCAATAAGGACAGTAATTATAAATGTTGTCTTAGATTTGCAGGCTCGCTCTCTCTCTACCCCAGTAAGAAGGTTGTGAGGAAGGAAAATCAAACTTTTAGTCAAAGAACTTCTTCTATGGAATTTAATGGGCTATTATTTTACCCTGCAACAGATTTTTTCCTGCACTTCTTATAAAACTGAAGCCTTGAATTTGGAAGAGATTCTTCTATTTGCTCTATGCTAATGTGTATTCAAAAGATAAAATGATGCAGTAAAACACCGCTTAGACTGATGCTTACTCATTAAATATTTTTCATATTCCCACTACAGGTCAGACATAGTACAATGCAGCGCCATGGGGTTCACGTCCTCTAATCCCCAAGCCACACACACACCCTGCTATATTCCTCTGTGGGATGGAAAACCATTGCTCCCCTGTGTAAAGGATCAGAGTACAACGATTCTTTAGAAAAATCAGCTTGTCACAAACCATACAAGAGATGTGAGGAAAGACTGCTGAAAGTAGGTGGGTTTAGGGGAGACATCAGGAAGGTCAGCCTGAAGCATAGTCCTAAAGGAATAACAAATGGTCTGGGTAAGAAGAGGAGGGGTTTTTAGAAAAGAGGAGTTGTAGGACACAGGTGGGATATATTTTGCAGGAAGGAGATGATGACGATGGTTACAAAAGTTACAGAGCCAATTATGTATCAGGCACAACACTGGGCACTTCCCAATGTGTTATCACACTCATTTTTCCTAACAGCTTTCAGTTAAACATACATAGAGAGATGAAATGTAATAGCTACAAAGTGAAGGAGAGACCTGAATGAGAGGTGAGCTCTTAACATCCACGTCCTGTACCTACCTGGCTGGAGTAAGAACGAGCTGGGGAAGGATGGGTGATATTGGCAGCCTTTAAGTAAGATAACAAGTAGACTAAATGAGTATATCCTGTAGATACCTTGGGGCAAATGTTTCTTAGCAGAGTCTCAGAATAAATTGATTTTAGGAAAATGTATTTAGTGGTTGTATGCAACAAGGGTTGAAGAGGGTGTGCAACATGGATTCTGAGGGTCTATTTTAGTAGATAGTGAACTGAAGGAAGATGACTGTGGGAAGAGAAAGGAGAGAGAACATGCAATAGACACTTAGAGGAAGAATTTGTGAGTCATTGTGAGTGACCAGAAACTGAAGGCCAGAGAGGAATATGACTGAGGTTTGAAGACTATGTGGCTAAGAGTACGATGATGCGTGCTGGATGGAGCCAGGGACTGGATCTTCAGTCAGCCATCCCATATATTTTAGCACGAATTACTACATAAGCATGATTTAAAGTAAATTAAATATTCCAGACAAAAAAGATATTATACATTGTAAAATCTGTGCACACACACAGTTAGGTTATTTTAATCTTTGCCTGGCAAACTGTAACTCACCATTCCAAGCTCTACTTAATGTTGCCTGAAACAGAAGACCATCTCAGAACTTTGGGGCTGAATGAGTTTCTCTTCTGTCTTAGTTCCTCCATTACAGGCTCATGAACCTGACTATCCCTAGGTCAAAGTGAGAAACTGGGTTTCATCCATCCAGTTAGTTTGTGCAAGCGTTTGACCATGGCAGGTATTAAATAAACATTTACTGAGAGGGCTGCAGAATAATTATGAGGGAAAAAACATGTTAAAAACTCAATCAATACCCAAATTATTTTTATTTAATCCTACATGAGAATGCAAAGAGTTCTTTTATCACAGGTACATCGAGTGTGGATGAGAGAGCAACTCCACAAATAAAATGCAGCTATGTCCTCAGAACACTGAGGACACTACTCAAATAACTGGTGAATGCTTCATCCTGAAATTACTAAAGAACAGTCTTCCTCAGGAAAAAAAGGACATCTTCAAAAAACAGTCTTCAAAATAACTTTTAATTCTTAAGAACATATCACTTGTCTTCTTTAATTCTCAATTTTTAGAAGAAGAGTATTAAGTTGAGGAGTCTTAACCCAGGGGATTAGAACTAGGTTTCAGAGGGTTCTTGAATCCCTTAAAATTATACACCAATTTGTGTGTGTAGAGGCATTGGGTGATGGGGGAGGGGAAATAAAGACCATAACTTTCATCAGATTCTTAAAGTTGTCCATAAACCAAACAAATACTAAGAAGCACCAATCCAGGTAATTTTTAAGATTCCTTCTAGCTGAGACAATCTATATTTCCTATAAATTTCAGACTTCATTGGGTGGGTTACATTATCTCAATGTACTTATATAAGTGTATAACATGTTTTCCATAAGGAAAGGGAAAGGCAGAAACATTTATTTATTTATCACATGTTAGAAACTTATTTTTCCAACATACTTTGGTACATTATTTACTGAATCTTACAACCACTCTGCAAATTTGAGGACCATGCCCCCCTCCAATTCTCAGTTTTGGAGAGTTTGAAGAAGGTGTCTAAGGTCCCATATCTAATGTCTGAGATGAGATTAAAATCTTATCTTTGATGTCATACAAACAACAATAATACAATGACTTGAATTATTTTTCATTTTCAATTCTGTGAATAAAAACCACATCCCCTCATATCTTTAGCCACAAGTATGGAATAATGGAAAATAATTAGAGAAACAACCTCAAAACTTATTTCTGTTTGTGGGTGAATCTGTCAAAATCAGCTTTTACTTTTGACACTATCTTAAGTAAAAACTTTGAGAGTACCCTATGTACTAGTTCAATTTAAAAACATTCTCTTCTTCCTAGTTTAAGTTTATTGAGAGGATCAAAACTTTGTACTTGAACATAATGGCCACTCTAATACTTTAAATAAATAGCATTTTTATCAAGTACACTATGTATGAGATATCTAGTTGTCACCCATTTGGCGAGAACCAAGAAGTTTAATGCATTCTATAGTCAGAACTCTATTAGATAAGACAAGGTTATCAATAGCTCCATTAAAAATCTGAACACTGTGAATATTTGAGAATTCCTCCTTAAAATGTTTTCTTTCGCTCATTTTGTAATGGTTCCAAGGCATTACAGATGTCTCTATATTCTTCAAGTTTCACACCAAGTTGCTGATTGTTGTAATACATTTCAAACAGTGATATTTAAAACAAATATGACAAAAGTAACAGGTTTCTTGATGAATTTCAGTGCACTGCTCTTGGCTATGATTCTTCTTCATTCTAAACCATTTTTAGTTTTCTGTGATAACACTCTTTGGCTCCCTGAAGCAATTCCTTTTAATTATATCTCTGTATATTTAAAAAGAGATCCCATGGGTAAACAGGTAGAGGGGGTGGGAAGATGTAAGAACACAGTTTGGCTGTTTGCTTTGGTGGTTTTCATTCTACTCCATGGTTTCAGAAAGGGGTGTGCTCCCAGTACATTGTCCTGGGCTGCCTCCCTTGCTGCCATTTCCTGTTAAAGGATGTTCACTGTGAAGGTTGTACCAGAATGTGGGAACAAGACCAGAGATCATTTCCTTTTTCTCCATATATGATATGTAAAAATTTGCAATGCTTTTGAACTTTTTATTTTAAAATGCTTAATTTACAAATGAAAATTATATATATTTAAGATATAGGCTGGGTGTGGTGACTCACGCCTGTAATCCTAGCACTTTGAAAGGCTTAGGCAAGAAGTTGCTTAAGCCCAGGAGTACGAGATCAGCCTAGGCAATATAGCAAGATATTGTCTACAAAATAACAACAACAAAAAATTAGCCGGGCATGGTGGTGCACATCAGTAGTCCCTGCTATTCAGCAGGTTGAATCAGAAGGATCACCTGAGCCCTGAAGTTTGAGGCCATGGTGAACCATGATCACGCCACTGTCCTCCATCTTGGAAGAGTAAGACCCTGACTAAGAAATAAAAAAGATGCCGGCTACTCGGAAGGCGGAGGCGGAAGGATCGCCAGAGCCCAGCAGGCAGAGGCTGCGGTGGCCAGGAGTGGCCACTGCACTCCAGTCTGGATGACAGAGTGAGACTCCAACTCAAAAAAATAAAAAAATAAAAAAGATGTACTATGTGTATATTTTGTGATGATTATCACAATAAAATTAATTTTGAAAAGAGAGCAGTTTTAAAAATTATTATTTTAAATTTTAGATTTATAGTGTATGTTTATTACATGGGGATATTGTGTACTGGTGGGGACTTGGCTTCAGATGACCCATTGCCCAGATAGTGAACATTGTACCCAACAGGTAAAGGTGAGCAGTTTTGAACATCTTCTACACTCTCCCCAACCCCCCAAATGGTCTTAACTTTTAACAATCTGATTGCATCTATACTTGCAGCTAAACAAGAAATAGTGTTCAAGATGCTGTTAGAGTGAAGTATTATGGCCACACTCCCATCCTGATACTGTTCTTTTTCCTCTTTTGCATCTAGGCCATGATGACAGACTAGGGATCATCCAAAAATAATTCCTGTACATACACTCTGATTTCTTGTTTGGTTTTTTCACCTCCCCAGATTTTGTGGCCCTGAATTTGATTCAACAAACATTTACTGCATGTAAAGTGCTACACTAGCAAGCAAGGGGGATGCAATGATGAACAAGACAGTATCTCACCCTTCAAAGAATTCATTTATCTGTCTCTCTAGCCAGATTGTAAGGAAGAATATAGCAACATCCATTTTTGTTCAGTATGAGGAAAGTCTCTACAGCGAATGAATTAAATGCACTTAGCATTTGAGAACAGGGTTATCAGCTTGGAAAGAATAGGATCAACGGTGCATCAATAGGAAGGCTTTAAAAAGCCCACATATATCCCATGGTGTTCTCCAGGATGAAATTATTTTAGCATATGAGTGTGTGTGCATGCGTTTGGAATGCCAGCAGCAATCCATACTGATTGTCTTCCACTTCCTTTCCCTCCTCCCATTCAAAGAACTCATTCCCTCTGCTGCTCCTTCTCCCTCACCCTAAAGAACATAAATTAGAATGATGAGGAAAAAGCCCCGACATTCAGGAGATAGCTGAGGTGAGAAACATGAAAGACTTAAGAAGGAACTATAGGTATAACTTCAGGAAATGGGAGAAAAAAGTATGGAAATGGGGAGAAAATGAGAAAATGACCACTATCTAGAGAAGCGGGCTAAAGGAAGGACTACAGTTTATAAAAAGCAGGGATAACAGCACCAGTGAAGCATTCACTTGGGACACTCTCTGAGGCCCAGGCAGTGAGGTTTTACCTAGAAAGGATGAAACAAAGAAGTTGGGTCAAGAGTTTAGCATCTGATTTCTTCTCCCTGTAGACCCAAAGGTCATCTAGTGTCAGCCCCTACTCAGTGGACAGCTTATTGAAAACACTTCCCTATCCTCACATCCAGCTGAAGAAATGGTAAGATGGAACCCTTCTTTTTTCTCTTCCCACTAAAGTAGAAAGTGATTCCTCCCCCAGGTCCTCCTCCCACACAAATGCAAGGTAATACTACATTACACACTCCCCCACACACCAAGGGCACATAAACAATTTGTTCCAGGCCAGGCTCAGTGGCTCAGCCTGTAATACCAGCACTTTGGGAAGCCGAGGTGAGTGGATTGCCTGGGCCTGCAGGTTCGAGACCTGCCTGGGCAACTTGGCGAGACCTCAGCTCTACAATAAATCAAAAATTAGCCGAGTGTGGTAGCGCGCGCCTGTAGTTCCAGCTACTCGGAAGGCTGAGGCAGAAGGATCGCCGGAGCCCAGCAGGTCGAGGCTGCTGTGGCCGGGAGTGTGCCACTGCACTTCAGTCTGGGCGATGGAGTGAGACTCCAACTCAAAACAAACAAACAAACAAACAAACAAAACCAATTTGTTCCAATTACAGAGATCAGGAAAGGCTCCATCTTAACTACCTTCTCTTCCACGCTAGACAGCTTCTGTCCATGCATAAACCATAAACCCCTTTAGTCTACCTTAGCTGGCCAGGGAATTTCTACTGGATCCCTCATCTGTTCTAATCCGAATCTTACCTCTTGTCTGCTAAGTCTACATAGTCCAGATTAAGAACTCACGAGGGAAGTCTAAATTTTTACTGAGATTTTCTGATCCATCCTCCAGCTTAGGTATAGCGACCTGTGGCAAGTGACTTGATGCCAGAGCCTAGGACAAGTAGGTTACAGAGAGTCTTCATCCTCACCAGATCTCCAAACTCACGGGCCTTCTCATCCCAAGAGAAAAGGGAGGGGGGTGAGAAATCAGATATTTTCTTTGCCATTAAACTAAACAATATCCCCTCTTCCCACACACACTTGCCTACCACTTCTTTAGAACTTGTGACTAGGTTAGATACTTCTGTGGAATTCTCTGGACTTAGTGCCCTACAGAAGATGCTACATAGATTGCCAAGAAGACAGCCTCACAATTTGGAGAGGAGGAGGTTCTTAAAACTCAATCCATTTCCCCAATTCTTTAGGGTCAAACTGACCTATACTTGCTCCACTATCTGTGACATCTCCAAGACCTGGCACTGCCAACAAATGAAAGAGAATGAGACACCACTGAGTCTTTTCTGGTTCACCTGACTGCAACCCAAACAATATTATGGTTTTGCAAGTGCTGGAATATATAGCACTTTTATCAATGGATGGAGTATCTTCAGTGTAGATCTGCAGTTTTCAACTTCAGTGTGCATCGGAATCACCCGAAGGACTTGCTAAAAAACAAATTGCTTGGCATCTCCCCAGAGTTTCTGATCCAGTATGTCTTAGGTGAGGTTCAAGAATCTGCACTTCTACTAAGTTGCCCGGTGGTACTCATGATGCTGGTCTAGGAACTTCACTTTGAGTACTAGTGAAACAAAAACAAATATGTCCTATGCAAACTTTGATCATTTCATCCTTTACCTGAAATCAAGCTATATGTTTAAATAAACCTCATTTCCAGTAAAAGGTAACTTTTACTGCAAAATCTGAACTGATTCCCAGGTAGGCTGGTGCCCACACCTGGGCAAATCTTACATATAAATGAAAATAATTAATCAGCTGGGTTTGCTGGCTCAGCCTGTAATCCTAGCACTTTGAGAGGCTAAGGCTAGTGGACTGCCTGAGCCCGCAGGTTTGAGACCAGTTAAGGCACCTTGGCGAGACCTTATCTCTACAGCAAAATCAAAAAATAGCCAGGTGTGGTGGCATGTACCTGTAGTTCCGGCTACTTGGGAGGCTAAGGCAGAAGGATCGCTGGAGCCTAGCAGGTTGACGCTGGGGTGGCTATGAGTGTGCCACTGCACTCCAGCCTGGGCGACAGAGTGAAACTCTAATTCACATACACACACACACATACACACACAATTAATCTAGGATGGAATGACCTCCCTACAGATGTTTAAAATCCATGAGAACACTAATACTACTATTGTTTGAAAACAGTAGGTCTGTGGTCTCCACTTCCATAGCACCCTTTGGGACTAACACACTTAATGACCCTGTGATTTAAAGTAGCAGTTCCAGTTAATATTTCCTTGAAAGTAACCATGCTAATGATATAGTACTTTGGAATAATTGTCCTGTGATCACAGTCATATTACCTACTTCACCCGGATTATCTTTCAAATCAGTCAATTCATTTTAAGTCAATGACCAGTTGTGGAACAAAAGAGAATTGGCCACTGGAGTATAGGCCAATGGCAGCTGGACAGGATCCAAAATGAGCCAACAGTAAGTAGTGACCCGTGAATGGTGAGCTATAAAATGTCATATGTAAATGAGATAAAAGTCAGTGACTCTGTGAGACTTTTTTTCCTTTCTTGTTTTTTAGAAACAGGGTCTTGCTTTGTGACCCAGGCTGCAGTGCAGTGATACAATCAAAGCACTGCAGTACTGCAACCTCTAAACTCCTGGGCCTAAGTGATTCTCTTGCCTCGGCCTGCTGAGTGGCTGGGACCATGTGCACCCATCATCACACCTGGCTAATATTTTTTTTAAGTGCTGGGATTATAGGTGTGAGCCATTACAACCAGTGAGACTTTCTTTGGAAGCAATATTGAGGCATATTCTCCTGTTAAGACCTTAAATTCAGAAACAATCATGATGGAATTCAGAGGAAAGATTATTAGGATCCACAAAACAAAAATTAATATTTGGTTTATCATCTGTCATAGGCTTTCATAGACATGTAATTTATAAGAGGTGGGAAACACAGGCACTTCAGTTTGACTTTTATTAAAGCTGTCTTTTTACCAAGATCATGGCTCTCAAAGTTTATGAAGTAGAAAAATCTAAGGTCTCAGGGGAAAAATGTGTCTCCACAGCATTGCTGGCTGCAAAAACTATGAAGCCTTGCAGGAGAAGAAAGTATGGTATATCGTATATTTAGTTTGTTCTAGATAGAACTATGTTGTTAGATTCTAATGAGTGCATGCAATTTCTCCACTGATAATTTTGCCTGCTAATTGTAAAATAGTTTTTTGAAAGACTGGGCTTTAGCCATGTCATATACATAGTATATGGATATATGTGCATACACACACACACACACACACACACACACACACACACACACACACACACACACACACATTCAATAGCAGAAACTGATAAATGGGCTCCTCCCTGGTGTGTTTCTCTTTATATATACATTCTACCCATTTCTCTTAAATACTATTCAAATTTAGAAGTTAAAAACAACCAGAATAATCTTCATGATTGCCATACTAAATCATATAACGTTTATAGCATCTTTCATTTCAGGCCTATTTTTTTCCTGTCTCCTAATTGTATTTACCCAAAATCTCCTTCCCATGTTGTTTGTTTTATTTATGCATAAAAGCAACACCATTACACCTCACATCCTGCCTGCCCCTTGCCCTCCTGAACTCCTTTTTTCATATTCAAGGAAAATGTCAGCCTGTGAACAATGAGGGGTCCTGGCATGGCACAGTTCAGGGAGGTAGCAGGTGAAGATGGTCTGCTCAGGAGAGGACAACAGCAAAGTGAGAAAGACTCCAGAGGCTTGCTAGCTGCGAGGCAAGTTGAACCAAGGAGAAGTTTTCTGGAGACAGTAACTGAAAGAGTAGGTAGGTTAGACAGTGAGAAATTTAAGGCTGTAGAAATGTTCCAAGTTCATTGATATATGCAGCAACTGGTACAGAATCATGCATACAAGCAATCTAGCTGTAGAAAACTTCATACCTACTTAACTGTGGAGTCTTATCAGATACACCTATAGCACTATAGTCCGTATGCCTGCAGTTGAGAGGACTACTAAGGCATGCACATCAATAGCCAAGGTTAACCTAGATAACCAAAAACCTTCATTATAATACTATTAGCATAAAATTACCCTAGGGGAGTCACCTACTCCCATCACACACCTGACACCATGGCAGTAATAAAAGTTGTAGCTCGCCGGGCTCGGTGGCTCAGCCTGTAATCCCGCGCCTTTGGGAGGCTGAGGTGAGTGAATTGCCTGAGCCCGCGGGTTCGAGACCCGCCTGGGCAGCGAGACCTCATCTCTACAATAAATCAAAAAATCAGCCGGGCGTGGTCGCGCATGCCTGTAATTCCGGCTACTCGGAAGGCTGAGGCGGAAGGATCGCTGGAGCCCAGCAGGCGAGGCTGCGGTGGCCGGGAGCGGCCACTGCACTCCAGTCTGGGGGACAGAGTGAGACTCCAACTCAAAAAAAAAAAAAAAAAAGTTGTAGCTCAGCAATAGTTGGATGCATAAGCAGCAACTTGCTGTAGGCTGTTTCTGCCCATTCTCCTCTCTCGAGTGTGTACTTTTCTTTGCTTAATAAAGTTACTTGTGTGTCATGCTTCTCTGGGTGTCTTTTTGAGGATTCATTCCAAATGTGAACACAAGAACTCGTTGTTAACCTGTCTTATACAGGGAACAGCACCCTTTCTCCTGGTAACCTAACTGCAATATGAAAGATATCATTTGGAAAGATTTGCAGCCTTGGGTGATAAGAAATTAGTTTAAAAATCTTGATGTCTGTACATATGTCATTGTTTCCTTTGATACATGGTTAAATATTCAGGGCAGCTAAGTCATGTATGAGCAGAAATAATAGATTTGATGCTAAGATTTGGAGAAAGTCTCCTCATTGGACAAGTATAAAGACCAAGTGTAGAGAGTCGAGTTGGGCTTAGTGCCATGTTGAGTATTTCAACAGCTTCAACTTCCTGAGACTGCCCTTCACTGTGAATGTGTGTGCATGCCCTGATGCCTCATGGATCTTTTAGAGGTTTCCTTTTTGAAACTGAAAAATCAGAAGCTATACATGTAGCCTTTTAAAAGCTTCAATTAGGCCTTTAAATTTAGGTATGGAAGCTGTATGGCCACTTAGCTATGGCTTACAAATAATGAACTCCCTCCCCATTTCAAAAAGTATTTCATCTGTGCAGTCTTTGTATACTTACAAACCCCATTAATAAAAGAGAAAAGAAACCTGTCAGTTTGCATTACACATCCAAACTACTCGGCTTAACAAGGTGCTGTGGGAGTCATGCTGCTATGCCACTTGGTTTACCTGCTGGCACCTGTTAGTAAACAAATGAGGGGTCACTAGGCAGTTGCTTTCAAACTCTGGCTTTGCAGAATGATAAATTCTACAAAATTGGTTGTGAAAGGAAGAGGCCTTGTTATCTCAAGGCTGCATTTATCTGTGAATCACATTCTACAGAAAAGTTAAAAAAAAATCTATGACACACTGTCAAGTGAGCTAAGCAAACTGACATCCTTCTTGAGACCTTTTAGAAAACAGGTGTTGAACACTTGTCATGAGATTTCCATGCATCTTCAGAGGAAGGAGAAAAGATTCTAGCAAGAGCTATTCAGAGTGTTATAGATCACGACTGAGGGAATAATATCTGGTAAGGAGCACACTGAAGGAGACGTTACATAAATGCTTTGTCTTCTCAGGAAGATCTTACGTTCTCACTAAGATTTTTTACGGAGGCCACATATCCATCACAGAAAAGTTTTTGAAAAATATATTTTTTCCAGATCTTGAAGAATCTGGAATATATTGAATTAACTATTCCTGATGCATTATCTATGTATTATATTTATTTCTATGTAGAAAATGAAATAGCTAAAATAGGCCATATGCTTTATAAGAAAGTTAAAATAATTTTTTTCAACTCAAATATTTGTAAAACTTGGAAAATCATCTAAGAAGTCAGATAGCAAAAGTAACAGTGGGAGATAGTTACGATAAAGAGAAATATTAAATTTGTAATGGTAAGATTTCCTTCATTGCATTTTTTTCTTAAATTTATTTTTAGAGACAGAGTCTCTCTCTGTTGTGCAGGATGGAGTACAGTGGAACCATCACAGCTCACTGTAATCTTGAACTCCTGGGCTCAGGGGATCCTCCCACCTCAGTCTCTTGAGTAGCTGGGACTACAGGTATGCAACTTCATGCCCAGCTAATTTTTTGGTAATTTTTTGTAAAGATGGGGTTTCAGACTGTGCTCAGTGGCTCAGCCTGTAATCCCAGCACTTTGGGAGGCTGAGGCGAGTGGATTACCTGAGCCCTCAGGTTCAAGACCAGCCTGGGCAATTTGGCGAGACCTTGTCTTTACAATAAATAAAAAATCAGCCAGGCGTGTAGTTCTGGCTACTTGAAAGGCTGAGGCGGAAAGACTGCCTGAGCCCAGCAGGTCAACACTGGGGTGGCAGGAGCATGCCACTGTACTCCAGCCTGGGTGATGGTGTGAGACTCCAGTGCAAGTACATATATTATTTATATGGGGTTTCACTATGTTGTCCAGGCTGTCTTGAACTTCTGGCTTCTATCGATGCTCTGGTCTCAGTCTCCCAAGGCACTTGAATTACAGGCATGAGCCCCCATGCCCAGTCATCTTCATTGTATTTTGATCTCTAATTGCTCTGGGAACCAACTTTGTATCAGAAAGAAATTCAGTTTACTTTTATCCATTTATTAAATCCATCTTTCAAACATCACCCTCCCAAACAACCTAACCTTTCTCAACGGATTTGTGTTCCACCTTTATTATAGGTGAAGTACATCAGGCTCCTATGTATCTGGGTCTGACTCTACATTTCTGCTTGTCTGATCATTTGCTTTGATGATGGCTTTGTAAATTGTCTTACCATCCTTGGGTGTGTGTATTTGTCTTCGTATCTGGTAAGACAAGTCCCTAACATTTTTTTTTTTCTAAATTGACTTCAATGTTCAATACCCTTTATTCATTTATTTAAATCTTAAGGAAAGTTTATGGAATTATTAACAACACTGGAAATATGGTAGATATTTCAGTGAATTTATACATTAATTTGGGGAAAGAATTTATATCCCACACTATTAAGCCACCCCTCTTAGGTCATGGAAGGTAGTTCTATGTTCATCTAGAGTACTTTATATGACCTTTTGGTTTCAAAATTTTCTTTATAGAAGTCTATAAAATTTTGCATGTTTTTTGCCAAAGTTAATTCCTGGATGCCTTACAGTTTGGTTGTTACTGTGAAAGTTATCTCAGTTTTGTTTATATTTTCTAGCTACTTGATTGATGGTATAGACCTTGGTGCACAGACCACTGGGTAGACCACCTAAGACTTCAGAATTTTACAAGACCAAAACCACTTTTGTAATAATAGTAGATGTTTCTGCCATTTGAACCCTACTGACATGTACACAAATGTTGCAAAAGCAATGGTAGATAAAACTACTGTTGCCTTAGTATGAATCAAGGCTGTGCCAAGTTAGAACTGTCATTATGTCAACATGCACTCAAGAAAAACATAAAGTCAGTTTCACATAAGGTTGTACTTGATGAAAAAGTAAAAATTACTAAGTTTATTAAATATCTCCCCTTGAGTATAAATTTTTAATATTTTATGTGACAAAATGAGAAGTTTGCCTAAAGTACTTCGGCATACTGAAGTATGACTATCTCAAAAAAAAATATTTGTGTGGCTCTTGTAGTTGAGTGCTGAACTGGTTATTATTGTTTTTCTGCACAGGACTGTTTGGGATGAAAAGACTACTGACACAGTACAGTTATTCAGAATTGGATATCTGGCTGTCAGTTTCCAAGAAATAAATAAACATGTCACTTTAAGGAAAACAACAGTGTTTGTTACCAATGCTATTCTTTCAAAGAAAACTAGAAAACTAAAGCTTTCAAAGAAAACTAGAAGCTTTTTAGAAACTTGTATCTGTCATGGATTGACAGCTTCCCAGTAGTTTAAGAACTTTCTGATGAGAAGGGTGATATTAAAAGTGATTTTTAAAAACATTATACAATATTTGCCAACATTAGGAATATCCCAACTCAAGAGACCAAGATTTTTCAAATGATCAGAACATGAAGTTAAAAATTCATATATGGTGAAAGATCTAGTCAAAGTTTATGATAAAAAAATGAAATCTAATGAAATAGTATAGACAGTTCATTGATATGCTTTTCCATTACACTCTGCCATTAACCTTTAAAAAACTACCACTTGTCGAGTTTTGGCGTAGTATCATGGAAGATACATAGTTATCTGAAAAGCTTAGTAATTTATTCCTCCCTTTTCAAGCTCCATATCAGTATGAGGTCAGATTTTTTTTCATATACATCAACCAAAATAATATGATGCAATAGACAGCAGAAAAAGACATGATATTTCAGCTGTCTTCTATTATGATAGTCACTAAAGAGATGTGCAAAAAGGCAAAACATTGTTATGCTTCTCACTAAGTAGTTGTTTTGGAAAATGTATTTTTCATAAAAAATATTTTACTCATGTTGACAGTAATGGGTTTACTCATATTTTTAAATGGTAATAAAAATTTTAATCTTCTCAATATTTTTAACATGGTAAATATGGGCAGATAAAATCCACATGACAAAAAAACCCCTCTAGGACCTGCATTAAGAGCAAAAACATTTCTGCGATTAAGAAGCTTGAGAACCACCAGAGAAAGGCAATTGATTTTAAGCAGTTGACTATGTATATATGTATGGCAAAGTGGCTGAACTCCTACATCGGTTCCAATACTGTACACTTCAATAAAGATGCTGTTGAATGCTCTAAAGAGATAATAATTTGGCTGGGTGCGGTGACTCACGCCTATAATCCCAGCACTTTGAGAGGCTGTGATGAGAGGATTGCCTAGCCTGCGGGGTTGAGACCAGCCTGCACAACTTGGCAAGACCTTGTCTCTACAATAAATCAAAAAATTAGCGGGGCATG
The DNA here is from genome assembly GCF_000164805.1 of Carlito syrichta. Classification (NCBI taxonomy): domain Eukaryota; kingdom Metazoa; phylum Chordata; class Mammalia; order Primates; family Tarsiidae; genus Carlito; species Carlito syrichta. The sequence continues at coordinate 541,301 of NW_007251208.1, read as the reverse complement.
GTGGCGCATGCCTGTAGTTCCAGTTACTTGGAAGGTTGAGGCAGAAGGATTGCCTCAGCCCAGCAGGTCGAGGCTGCAGTGGCCGGGAGTGTGCCACTGCATTCCAGCCTGAGTGACAGAGTGAGACTCCAACTCAAAAAAAAAAAAAAAAGAGATAATAATTTAATTTGCAAACGATGATGATTTTCTCTTCTTTCCATTCTTTTAATTCATTTTTTTCCATTCTTTTTATGTTGTCCAAGATTCTCAGAATTAGGATAGTATATGTGCTCATTGCTAATTCCAATAAAAATGCCTCTAAATTTTCCCATCATATAAAATATTCACTGCAAATTTTTCTATGTGGATTTTTATAAAGTTAAAGATGTCTTCTTTTTAGATTGCTAACAGTATAATTTTTAAATTCCTTGAATAAATCCCACTGATTGTGATATATTATTTTCCCAATGCACTATTGCATATTGTGAACTAATAATATATTTAGAAATTTTGGATATTTGCTCTTAAGAAAATGAACCTATAATAATTCTCTTATGCTATTTTATTTATAGGTTTTCAACATGTAGATATTTATAAAGTTAAGAAAGTCTCCTTTTTAGATTGCTAACAGTATAATTTTTAATCATGTATAAGTGCTTAACTGTTTCACATACTTTTTTTTGCATCTACAGAGATTATATAATTTTTACTTTTAGTTTGTTAACTTTCTGATATTGAATCATTTTTTTTTTTTTTTTTGGAAAATTTCCTGTTGAAAAATCAAGACAACAGAATTGGGAATTAGGATGATACTGCTTCATGAAATAAACTGAGTAATTTTCACTAATGTCTCATTTTATGGAAATTATTTTGGGTCAAAAATGTTTCTTAAAAGTTTGGTAGAATTTCATCTCCAAAACCAACTTGGCTTAGGGATTTTGGGAGAGGAGGTCTTTGATATATTTTAATTTCTATAAAGCTTATCAACTGGCTGGGTTTGGTGGCTCAGCCTGTAAACCCAGCGCTTCGGGAGGCCGAGGTGAGTGGATTGCCTGAACCCGTGGGTTTGAGACCCAGCCGGGCAACTTGGTGAGACCTTATCTCTACAATAAAATAAAAAATTAGCTGGGTGTGGTAGCACATGCCTGTAGCTCTAGCTACCTGGAAGGCTGAGGCGAAAGGATCGCCGAAGCCCAGCAGGTCGAGAATGCGGTGACTGGGAGCCTGCCACTGCACTCCAGTCTGGGCAATGGAGTGAAACTCCAACTCAAAAAAAAAAACAAAAAAAAAAGTTTATCAACCTATTTGAGTTTGCTTCTTGGGCTGATTTACATATACATATTTTTTCAAGAATGTATCAATTTCAACCAGAATTTCAAATTTTGTATTTATTCACAATATTCTTCCATTGTATTCTATGTCTCTTCTGTCTCTAGTTATTTTCTTCTTGTCATACTGTATTTATTTGCATCTCTTTTTTCTCCATCAGTCTGATGGAAGTCTCTTTTACTCTATTTCTAGTCTCCATATTACTTAGCTTTATTTTTACATGGTATAACACTTTCTCCTTTACTATTGCCCTCATTCTGAATTCCTATCTCACTAACAAATTATTCAGCTATTTCCATACTATAATCTATCTTTCTTTCAACCACATTATTTTCATACTCAATATGTTAACTTAGTTTTTCATGACTTGTTATTCCTGCATCACACTGCTAGTATATTCCTATATCCACCTGAGAATATTTATACAGTATTCTCCATTTAAATTCTTGCTTCAGAAACCCACAGCCAACATATTGCTAAACAGACAGAAATTGGAATCATTTCCGCTGAAAACTGGAATAAGTCAAGGATGACCACTCTCAGCCCCCTTTTCAACATAGTTTTGGAAGTTCTAGCTAGAGCAATCAGACAAGAGAAGGAGATCAGGCATATCCAAATAGGAAAAGAGGAAGTTAGGTTATCCCTCTTTGCAGATGACATGATGATTCTATACCTTGAAAACCCAAGAGAATCTATGAAAAACCTCTTTGCACTGATAAAGGACTTTGGCAAAGTCTCAGTGTAGAAAATAAATGTGTAAAAGAGAGCTGCATTCCTATACACCAACAATAAACAGAAACCCAAATAAAAAGCACAATCCCATTCACAATTGCCACAAAAGAAAGAAAGAAAGAAAGAAAGAAAGAAAGAAAGAAAGAAAGAAAGAAAGAAAGAAAGACCTTGACATCTTCCTAACCAGAGAAGTAAAATACTTTTACAATGAAACTGCAAAACACTGCTCAAAGAAATCAAAGATGACACAAACAAATGGAAAAATAAGCCGGGCTTGGTGACTCAGCCAGTAATCCCTCGCTTTGGGAGGCTGAGGTGAGTGAATTGCCTGAGCCTGCGGGTTCGAGACCCACCTGGGCAACTTGGCGAGACCTCATCTCTACAAAAAATA
>NW_007251208.1:471238-538850 GCF_000164805.1 Carlito syrichta | reverse complement strand
CCCAGCAGGTCGAGGCTGCAGTGGCTGGGAGCGGCCACTGCACTCCAGTCTGGGCGACAGAGTGAGACTCCAACTCAAAAAAAACAAAAAACAAAAAACAAATGGAAAAATAGTCCATGCTCATGGATTGGAATAATCAACATTGTTAAGATGATCATTCTACTTAAGGCAATCTACAGACTTAATGCAATGCCCATTAAATTACCAGCAACATTCTTCTCAGAACTGGAAACAACAAAACAGGAATTCATATGGAAACAAAAACAACCACAAATAGCCAAAAACAATCCTCAGGAAAAAAAAAGTGGAAGGTATCACACTCTCAGACTTTAAACTTTATTATAAAGCTACAATAATCAAAACAGCCTGGTATTGGTACAAGAACAGGCATATAGGCCAATGAAACAGGACAGAGAGGTTCCAGAAGCAAAATTTCAATTTCTCAACCAACTCATCTTCAACAAAGCCTCCACTACCAACTACTGGGGAGAGAACCTATTCAGTAAATGGTGCTGGGTAAACTGGCTGATGACATGCAGAAGATTAAAACAAGAACCCTACCTATCACCATACACAAAAATCAACTCTAAATGAATCAAAAGCCTAAATGTAAAACTGAAAACTATAAGAATCTTAGAAAATGCAGGAGACACCCTTATGGAAATTGGAACTGGCAACCTATTCCTGATCAAAATGCCAAGTGACCATGCCATAAGAGAGAAGATAGACAACTGGGACCTCATCAAACTGACAAGCTTCTGCAAAGCCAAAGAAACCATCAAGAGAGCGGGGAGACAGCCAACAGACTGGGAAAAAATATTTGCCAACTATGTATCTGACAAAGGCCTAAACATCTAGGATCTACAAGGAACTCAAATATGCCGAAAAGAAAAAAACAAACAGCCCCATTACAAAGTGGGCAAAAGATATGAATAGACACTTCTCAAAAGAAGACATATGAGCAGCCAACAGACACATGAAAAAAAATGCTCAGCCCCACTAGTCATCAAAGAAATGCAAATTAAAACCACACTGATATACCACCTAACTCCAGTCAGGATAGCCATCCCCAATAACTCAAACAACAAGAGATGCTGAAGAGGATGCAGGGGAAAGGGAACACTTCTACAATGTTGTTGGGAGTGTAAACAAGTACAACCTCTGTGGAAAACAGTGTGGCTATTCCTGAAAGATCTAAATTTCAACCTTCCATAGACCCCACAACCCCCCTACTTGGAATACACCCAGAAGAACTCAAATCACTCTATGAAAAAGATACCTGCACATGCATGCTTATTGCAGCATTATTCACAACAGCAAAAAACATGGAACCAACTGTGTTGCCCATTGAAAGAGGACTGGATTTAAAAATGTGGCACATATACATGATGGAATATTATGCAGTCATAAAGAATGACAAAATTAGGAACTTCACAGCAACTTGGATGGACTTAGAGTCTATAATATTGAGTGATCTATCACAGAAACAAAGAACTGAGTATCACATGTTCTCATTCATAAGCAGACTTTGAACAATTATCGTAATAATATAAGAAAAGGATTGGCAGCAGTGGGAAACTTCCAGGAAGGGGGGGCAGACCTCATCAACAAGGGTACCTGCATAATAAACATTTGTATACCTAACCCTGAATTGTACTCCAGATCTTAAAAAAAAAAAAAATTATTGCTTCATCTATTCTATGTGGCATATACCATCGAGTTTATTGTTTTTTATTGGAGCTATAGTCCTCAGGGGTCTAGTTATTTTGGCAGGGTAGCTCATGATCTTTTGGAGGTATTAAGAAAAGGATAGCTGCCTGCATCCTTTGCAGGGAAACAGAGGAGCTTAAGCTTTGGGACAGAGAGTTCCAGGCAATATAGAATCAATACTAATCATTTCCTGTTACTAATAATCTGTTAGGCAACTCCTATGGACAGAGATTCATCCTGAATCTGATATATTTAAAGCTGTATTTGGCCAACAGTCTCCTTGGGGTGTAATACACTAGGCTTTGGGAGTCGGACATAGAGGGCGGAGGGGTGACTTTCTTAGGGTCAGTTCATTCTTGTTTTCACCAACATTTCACTGTAGCAGAGGTGGGGTCTTGTCTTAATATTACTCCCAGATGCTGGTGACCTGGCTTACTGTTACCATTTCTAATGACAAAAAGTTAGGCATTGATTGTGCCAACGCAATGCAAGAAAGATTTCAGGAACAGAAATTGAAAGATTTGTTCTCTTTCACTTTCCCTCTCACTGCACCACATTCTATGCAAGAATAACTCACATACCAGTTTCATAAGATTGGAAACCACATTTCTGTGGGCTGAGAAGTGAAAGGGAATGACATGAAGGTAAAAGTATACAATACTCTTTGGTTGGCAGCTGGGAAAATGCATAGCACTCAGGATGATATCATGATTATAGAGAGAAGGGAAGGATGGAGTAAGAAGACAGTGGTATAAGCTACAGGAGAAAGATGAGTAAAATCCACCCAGAAGAGGCAAGCAGAATCATAATCATCATGATAGGAGAATGAGTTGGTTTTGAGGAGGAAGATACTTCATTTCCTAATACTTGAGAACAGGAGAGAAAGAGCTAGAATGCTAGGGTCCACCATGCTTACAAATTTGAAAGGACGTGACCATCTTTAGGCACCCTAATTAGGTGTAATTTTTTTTTGAGTTGGAGTCTCACTCTGTCACCCAGACTGGAGTGCAGTGGCCGCTCCCGGCCACCCCAGCCTCGCTGGGCTCCGGCAATCCTTCCGCCTCAGCCTTCCGAGTAGCCGGAATTACAGGCATGCACTACCACGCCCGGCTGATTTTTTGATTTATTGTAGAGATAAGGTCTCGCTGCCCAGGCGGGCCTCAAATCCACGGGCTCAGGCAATCCACTCACCTCAGCCTCCCAAAGGCGCGGGATTATAGGCTGAGCCATCGAGCCTGGCTAATTAGGTAATCATTTAAACTCAAGATCAAGTTCTTAGGATAGCCTGATCTGGAAGGAGAGCACCATTCAGGATCAACTCAAATGTTCATTTTTATGCATGGGATTAGCTGTGGCCATCGCTGATTGAGTTGGTTCTTGTCTATTATAACTCACACAGTAAAATAAATTAATTTAATTAAATGATGACTCATTAACAGAGACTATGGAACAAGCAAAGGTGCCACTTGTGTGGGGGTCACTGTAACACCTCAGTAGAGGCATGACAAATCTTTCAGTGCTGGCAAAGATTAATTCCAATTTAAGGGGAGGAAAATCAAAAGCAGGGGCGCACGTGGCAGTGCTACCAGTAGTTGTTTATTTTTTTATTTTTAACTTTTTGAATTTTTTTGAGTTGAAGTCTCACTCTGTCGCCCAGACTGGAGTGCAGTGGCCGCTCCCAGCCACCGCAGACTCGACCTGCTGGGCTCCGGCCATCCTTCCGCCTCAGCCTTCCAAGTAGCCAGAATTACAGGCGTGCGCTACCATGCCCAGCTGATTTTTTGATTTATTGTAGAGATGAGGTCTCGCTGCCCAGGAAGGTCTCGAACCCGCGGGCTCAGGCAATCCACTCACCTCAGCCTCCCAAAGGTGCGGGATTACAGGCTGAGCCACGGAGCCCGGCTCAGTAGTTGTTTTAAATGGAGTAATGCACACTACTGTGTGTGTGTGTTTTTTAAGAAGTAAACACTGATAAACCAGGAAGGATGTGAAAGGAATGCAGATCAAGAACAAGTTTTAGAGGAGAGAGGTACATGCACTGAAATGTCTTCATGGTTTGTCTGGGGTTAACAGAGCCACATCTTTTCCTTTGGTCACTAAAGATGTGGGCAAATAATGAGTGTAGAGGTCTGAGAGGTTGTAAACACTGCTATCAGTATACTAGGGTGATCTTCAGTGTTCACATTTTACTTTTTACTTAGTTGTTTAGTTTCCTGAGTGTGCACGGAGCTACTGGAACAAAGACTCTTCCTCCATATTAATCAAACTGAAGGTTCACACAGAGTTTTAAAGCCCATCAGACATGAGGAAATAAAGTCTTCATGTGTTCCTTCTTGTAAATAATCCCACAAACACTGCTTATTATGCCCCCAGAACATCTCTTAATACATAGCAATTAGTCTGTCAACATTGTGAGTAGTTAACTAATGTGAACACAAATTATATAGTGTGCAGTCGTTTTCTTGTGTTTTTAGCTAGATAGTGGGAGAAAAGTTGAGGCAAATAAACATACTAAGAGCCATCATTCTAAATCAGATGTGGAAAAGGCCAAAGTGAATAAGTATTACATAGTACTAAAAAGGGAGTATGATCTTAATACTTCCTTACATGGACATTAAATAGAACAAGGTCAATTGTGTGGCCAGGAAATAATGTTAAATATGTCTACTAATTCAATATGTTGGTATGAACATATTGATAGGAATCGTTTAAAACTAACATTTCAAACCGGGCTTGGTGGCTCAGCCTATAATCCCGCGCCTTTGGGAGGCTGAGGTGAGTGGATTGCCCAAGCCCGCGGGTTCGAGACCCGCCTGGGCAGGCAAGACCTCATCTCTACAATAAAATCAGAAAATTAGTCGGACGTGGTAGCGCACGCCTGTAATTCTGGCTACTTGAAAGGCTGAGGTGGAAGGATCGCTGGAGCCCAGTAGGTCGAGGCTGCGGTGGCCGGGAGCGGCCACTGCACTCCAGTCTGGGCGACAGAGTGAGACTCCAACTCAAAAAAAACAACAACAAAAAAAACAAAACAAAAAAAACTAACATTTCAATCACATGACATTTAGATGACAGAATCAAAGTAATTTATGGCTATCAAAGAATTATCTTAGGTAATTTATATTGCTTCTTGACCATCTGAAAAATACCTACACCTTTTCTTTATCTGTAGTGCAAAGATAAATTTCAATTTGTTCACTTTCCAGATGATCACAAATACTAAATCAATATAGTTCAAGTAATGAGTTTTTATAATACATACCAATATTGCTGTACTAACTAAAACTTCCAACAGGTTTATATGGTTTTCTCAAATGTTTTAAGGAAAAAGACACTAAGTCATTCTTTTTGTTTCAGAGTCAAAAATTGTATCTGTCAAATTGCCCCTAACTAGCAAGTGATACAGAAGCAGAAATGGTCACAGAGGTTTTACTTCCAGGTCTACTTCCTATCATCTAAGCCACACTGTCCAAAAAGTTGAGTAAAACTTCTTCAATTACTTGTTGGATTCTTTTTTACAGCGAGGACTTGGTTTCTTCTAACATACAAATTATCTTCTACAAAGTATTGCCAATGCTTACAGGAGTGTACAATTTTGAGTCTATTATTTAGATTTAAGAAACCTCACTTCATGGTCGCATATAATACTCAAAAACATATAAATCGAATTTATAAGGAAGCACAAAACTTTCATGAGAGAAAACTGATATGCTGTTTTATAAATATTAGTAAAAAAATTACTCGCTACTAGCAAAAATTATTCTCATCAACTAGGCAGGTTTTTATACACACTCAGCTTCTAAACATACGTTCTTAAGCAGAGAAGATTTTATTTATCATTTATCACTATCGTCTGACAATGAAGAGCTAAATAAAATGCCACCCAGGTGGCACATACATCCTAATGACGTAAGGAGCACCACAGTGCTACTTCTCCTCTCCCCTGGCCCTCTGGGAAAGCATCTCTACTCGTTCAACTGAGACTCTGAAAATAAGAGCACTGGGGGTTAGACTTGGGAACCTGGCAACCAGAGGACCAAGAAGGATCCTAGACACATAAAGACTTTGTGTTTTCATTCCAGGCTACCTTTTGTTCAGGGCACCTCTACATTTCTTGGTCCACAATAAGTCTAGGTACCAAGACTATGCAAAAGATCTCATGTCAACAGAAACTCTGAGGAGCAGTCTCCCCTTTTCATCTTAAGTCACAATATGATATATAATTTTTAGGAGTAAGCAGGAACTGTGTTTAGATGTCTGATTGCACTCTTGTCTATAAGAAATTATTTGAACTAGAGAACAAATTGATTCTTCCCTCAAAATAAAGCCTAATTTACAACAACAAGGTATGTGATAAAGAACAATTAGGAAAATGAAGTTTCAGTGTCATTACTGCAACCTAGATGATAGATAAAAAAGAATCTCACTGTTACATAACTAGTATAGTTAGTAAAGAAAGTTAAAGCAAAGGGGAAAACCAGTTGATTTTGTAATAGTGTAAATCAAATATTTCTTAATTAGCACAAAAAGGCAATTCAACGAAATGATGGCAATTTATAACCCCCAAATTAAAAAGAATTGCTTTCCAGAATTTTGAGTTCTCAAATGAATGATCTGTTCTCATGAAATACGCAAATAATTCCCCAAGAAGGAAAGAAGGCATTTAGAGAGAAGTCATTTGTTTTATTTAGTCCATTACAAAATTTCGAAATTCCCTTATTCTGCAAATTTTTGCAGGCGACCAAGAATTTGAAGAATTCCCAAGGATGGAAGAGAATATGAGCCACAACTGAGCAGCTTGCTGGATTACAAAAACAGCTGATGCAGGTGAGATTATTGGGCATTGTCAGTGCATTTGCTATCTATAGATTCTGGCTTTTCTGATACAGAGTCAGTGCCTCCTTGCTTCTCTCTGCCATGACAAGGGCAGGAAATTACGGTTTATTGTTTCCAATCATTTTTTTTAAAAGTAGTTTTTACCCCATATCTTAATTATTCAGTGATTGGTTTGAATGATCTTTTACAAGCCAGCTTGCCAGTTTATGGATCTCATCTCTGCTGTAAGTATTCTGATAAATCTGTGCCACAAATTCATTTGTTTCTTCAATAAATATTTATTAAGTACCAACTACATGCCAGGCACTTATCTTGGCATTGTGGACATAGCACCTGTTAGAATACAAAATCCTCTGTCACATTATTTTTTTGTTTTTTTCCAAGTTGGAGTCACTCCATCACCCAGGTTGGAATGCAGTGTGCAGTGGCATGCTCATGGCCACCCCAGTGCCGACCCGCTGGGCTCAGACAATCCTTCTACCTCAGACTTCCAAGTAGCTGGAACTACAGGCGCGTGTTACCATGCCCGGCTAATTTTTTGGTTTATTGTAGAGATGAGGTCTCGCCAAGTTGCCTTGCCAAGTTGCCCAAGCTGTTCTTGAACCTGTGGGCTCAGGCAATCCCCCCTTTAGGCAATCCCCAAAGTGCTGGGATCACAGGCTTGCGCCACCGTGCCTGGCCCTCTGTCTACTAGGGGAGACACCCCAAAATCGGAATTCATTTATAAAAAATTGTGTATTTATTCTTACATGTTTAAACTTCAGTCATCTTCAAAGATTTCTTCCTGTGCTGCAATACAGCTATTGAGACACATCTACCACTGCTCAAAACAATTTTTAAACTCATTAATTTTAATGCCTTTTAGTGCTTCTGCTGTTTTGTGTTCCCACCTCTTCCGTATCAGCAAAACATTGCCTTATGAGGTCATTTTTTAAAATCTGAGGAAACAAAAAAATATCACTTGGGGCACGATCAGTGAATAGGAAGGGTGAGGCATGGGGGTCATGCCGTTTTTGGTTAAAAACTGCTGAAAATTCAGCATGGTATGAGCAGGTGTATTGTCATGGTGGAAGAACCAGTCACCTGTTTGCCACAACTTGGGGTGTTTCTTCCATAAATTGTGCTGCAAATGGTAAACTCAAGTTTTTATAGGGATGTTCTGAGAAGGCTGAAGTGGCTGAAGTTTAAACATGTAAGAATAAATTCACAATTTTTAATAAATTAGTTCCGGGTTTTTGGGGATCCCTCCTTGTGCATGGGATGAATGCACTATATTGTGTGTTAGATCATCATAAGTGCTGTGGAAAAAAAATAATAAAGCAGGGAATGGGGAGGAACCTTCTGGGTTGAGGTGGGATCTGCAAATGTTAATCACTTTCAACACCTTGACATTGTGAGATGCATGGGGAAAAATAAACAAAAAAGATTTTAACTGAGTGCAAACTTAACTAGACAAGCTTGTCAAGAGGGAAAAAGAGAGAGGGAGGTAAGAAGAGAGATCAGTGGATATACAGTGGTCTCTGACCTCCCCCTTACTAGCTCTGTGACTGTAGACAAGCTAGTTGTACAGTTCAGTCTTCTGAAAAAGGAATAATAGTAATATTTATGGCAAAGAGTTGCTGTAAGGAGTAAATGAGTTAATACATACAAAGTGCTAAAAATAGTGCCTGGCATACAAGTGTTTGGTCTTAATAAATAACTGTCTTTTTGGCAAGAGTAGCCTTATGAATTTTAACCCTTGGCTTTTAGGATGTAGTTGAGGTGTTTATCACAAAACAACGTGACTTGGATTCAGACAGTCTGAGAGGCTTGATAGCCAGTGAAAAAAGTATGAAGAGGGTTCTGCTGTTTAAGAGACACGAGTGTGAATCCCTCATCTGCTAAATTTTAATGGCAATAGCAGGACATTGTGCGGGTTATTTTTTTTTTTTTGAAAGTCTCAGTGACCTATTTTGTAAAATATCTATTTCATAGTATTGTTTAAGGAACAAATGAAGTGATGCAAATAAATAGCCTCTGGGGCACACAGGCAGTCAATAGATAAAGTTATGACAAATTTTGGTTAGAATTTTACTCTTTTCTAGAGGGTATAAACAGACAGAGAAAAATGATTACAGTGCTCAACAGACCACTGCTTGAAAGTATTATCAAGCATTTGAGTTCTTATACATGCAATCGACGTTTTTGTTTTTACCCACTGTTAAAAGCAACCCCACCCCCCATAATATTACTAGGAAACCCTGCTAGGTTAACTTGCTGACAAATGCAATTAAAGAACTATAACTCCATTAAAAAAATAAAAACCCTCTTCTATTACTTCAGAACATTCTTCAATTGAAATTAGCTTTCCCTTCAGTTCACTTAAGTCACAGATATGACACTGATTTTTCTCTTTCCTACACAAGCATTTGACTATAATTAGAGTATTTTTCCTAGAGTTGCAGACCTGAACAGTTGAATGTTATGGATGCTAAATAAGTATGAAGGGATCTCCTCCCCCAACCCCGGTCTGGTGGCAGCCAGGGACATGGTGAGACAACTCTTTACTTCTTCCCTCCTCTCTTTATCTGGAGCTGGCGACTCTACAAAGGGCAACTGCCCCATGCTTCATGAAGCACACTGTGACCCTTGCATATTTCACAGGGGAAGGAGGGCAGCTTCTATAGGTTAGGGATCAGGGCATCTGAGTCTAGTCCCAGCTGGTTGACTTATTAGCTCCATGGCAGTGGGAAAGCTATGAACAGTCCTGGACTCCTTGTTTGTAAACTATGAAAGAAACTGTTTTCCCAACAGGAATGTTGTAGGGATAAAATGCCATAAGAGGTTTTGAAAAAAATTTGTTACAGAGCAAGGGATTGGTGATATTGCAATGGGTTAACTGTAAGAGGGGATGATAATATCTTATTTTTTTCAAAAAAAATTCTTTATCCTAAAGTGTACTTAGCCGATTGTGATGTGTGTGTTCTTTCCCATTTTCATGGCTCTGACTATTTTGTTCCTGTCACTTTCTGGGGTCAGATATAGAAAAATAATAGAAAAAGGTAGGACAAAAAAGAGAAATAGGGTCCTTAATGGAAGACCAGTTAAGAACAACCCAAGCAAAGTTGTTTCTAACATTATATACAAAATCTGACTAAAATGAGAAATCTAGGACTAGGAAGGTTCATCACTTGTCCCTTGCTCTATTGTATTCAGATGGAAATAACTAACCTCTTGCCTCTCTCCAAAGTCCAGAGTGCCTACTTGGTGCCAGTAGGTCCGGTACTAGGTGCTGGGGCTACAACCATGAACAAGTCAGGGAGGACCCTGCCTGCATTATACACAGATAAAGGCATGTGTGGTTAAATTAATTGCAATTGTAATAAGGGGTACAAGAAAAAATGTAATAAAGCCTTTAACAGTTCAGCGACTCAGAGAAGAACTCTTTCCTAGCAATTTCCTGAGAGTGGGATTTCATAACCTCTGCTCATTCCCATGATTAACAACTTTCAAAGTTAATAACTGCTTACTTTTTATTTAATAGCATTTTTGCTTTTTATCCTCATGTTATCTTTGAGAGCGACAAAGGAAGATGGTCCTCTTTTCTAGTTGTAAGAGCCCTTCAAATATTGGTGACAGCTTCCAAATAAGATTAGTGTCCATGCTTAAAACATAATGTACACCATTAACACTGCCAGCTTTTTTGCTTTGAATTTCTATCAACAAATATTGTGAACCTTTAGAGATAAATGGACTATTCTTTCTCTACAAAACATTAGCAATAGTTCTGATAAAATAAAGACATTCTCAGTCTCCTTATCAAAATGATCTAGTAGAACTCCTGAACAAGAGAGAGCTATTCATCAAGATAAAACATCACACAGACATCAGCACAAGAAATAACAAAATGAAGAGGCAACTTACAGAATGGGAGAAAATATTTGCACACACTATAGCTGATATAGGGTTACAATTCAAAATTTATAAGTAAACTCCTACAACTTGATAGCAAAAAGCCAAATAACCCAACTTAAAAAGGAGCTAAATATACATTTCTCAAAAGATACATGAATGGTCAACAAGTATATGAAAAGGTGCTTGACATCACAAATGTTCAGGGACATGCAATCAAAACCACAGTGAGATTATCACCTTACATCTGTTAGTCTGTCTATTATTTTAAAAAAGAAACAAAGCAAAAGACAGTAAGTATTGGCAAGGATTTGGAGAAGAGGGAACCCTTATATACTGTTGGTGGGAATGTAATTTGGGGCAGCCACTGTGGAAAACAATATGGGAGTTCCTGGAAAAATTTTAAAAATGGAACTACCATCGGATTCAGCAATCTCACTTTTAGGTATTTATTCAAAGGAATTGAAATCAGGATCTCAAAGAAATATCTGCTCTTCCATGTTCACTGTAGCATGATTGACTATAACCAAAACACGAAAGCAACCCAAATGACCATGGACAGGTGAATGGATTAAGAAAATACAGTATATACATCCAATGAAGGAAATCCCACCACTTGCAGGATTCAGCCTTACAAAAGAAGGAAATCCTGGCTTATTAGTAAAATTAGCCAGTCACAGAAGGACAAATAATGCATGATACCACTTACATGAGGACTGTAAAACAGTCAAACTCACAGAAGCAGAGAGTAGAACAGTGATTGCCAGGAGAACATGGGTAAGCAGTAATCAAAGGGTTCAGAGTCTCAGGTATGCAAGAGAAGTCACTCCTAGAGACCTGCTGTACAGTAGGGTGCCTATGGTAACAATGCTGTATCACACACATGGAAATTGCTATGAGAGTAGCTCTTAAGTTCAGTTTTTTAATCACAACGTATTAATGGTTATTATAATAATCAAGAGAGTGTGAGGAAACTTCTGGAGGTGATGAACAGGTTGTGATACAAATTGTGATGACGGTTTCACGGATATATATTTTTCTCCATGCTCTTCAAGTGGTACACGTTAGCCATATACATATTCAGCTTGTTTGTCAATCATACTTCAGCAAAGAGGTTTAAAAAATATCATGCCACCACATGAGAAATAATGGCGCATGCATGCAGACATATGAATTACCTGTTTCCTTTTCTGCTGGTCCTAAAACATAAGAAAAGAGAATTTAGGAGAAAAACAAGCTCTACCTGTATTGCTCACATAATGCAGAAGGCCAACAAAGCAAAGAAAAAATAGCCTACTTCTTATTTCTAACTTAAATTTGATTTGGTTCTTGGCCTGGTCCTGAGCATAACACAAAAATGTATTTTTTAGAAAATATTTTTCAAAAGTATGCTATAAGGGAGAGACAAATAATGAAAAAGCACAGACGTTTTTCTCATTTATTGAGTAAGCAGTTTGTTTTTTAAAAAGAATACTGGTTGGCATTTCTACCAGAGTCATTTGCTAGAATTCATTTTCTAGAATATTCTCCCATTAGACTAGAGATAAAAGAGGGGTGATTTCAGAAAGGGAAAAGGTGAGAGAGTTCCTTGCTCACTGTCCATTTGGCCTTACCATAGGCTTCTCTCTAACACAGACTTGTTTTTCTGTGTATAAATAAAATAAAGTTCTTTATCCATATTAAGAAGGATTCTCTGACTATAAAGTGCAGAGACAAACAGAGAAATATACTGCATATCTTTTCTGTGTTCTTGGATAAGGTAATGGTACAAAATATTAACTCAGACAATTAAGAACAAAAGGATTCTTAAAGTATTTTTTATATAGTCTATAATATTGATATAAAACAATATTTTGCTTATTTAAGTTGTCTAGAAACTTATTCTCTCTTTGCCAGATTTGAAAGACTTTACTATGTCTCTTTTTATATTAATTCTTTCAATCTATGTTCAGAACACCCAGTATACCCTAAACGTGAAAATTATTTGAATGAGTCCTCAAAATTGAAAACCAATGTGTTTATCTTCCACTTGCCCCAAATGATCGCATGTTCATTGCTTTTGCTTTAACACAACATGATATCATAATTAATGATGTTAAACTGGTAACTAAGGAGGTTTCATGTTGTTACTCTTGTGATATAATATTGGTTGCTATAGTGATGAGATGGCTTTTTTGTTAATCACTCAGGAGGTTGGTTGTCACATGCTTGTTAGAAAGCTTGACCAGATTTGGAAAGAAAAAAGGAATAATAACACAATTATAATTAATTTTTTTCACTAGATGAATTTTGATAAAACTATCCTAATATCAACTAATTCATAAATGTATGATTCATTAAGTACAATTTTATATTAAAAGTTACTAAATTTTTTCTAAAGGATGACTTACTTTCCATTTTCAGAAGTATTTAACATTAACTGCAACCTTTTTCTCTACCCCAGTTAATGCTACATGTATTATTATATAAGGCAGTTTTATGATAATTTAAATGAAAACATGTGAAGCCTTTTCTGTTACTTTTAATTACACAAATCAAAGAACTGTGCAATAAAAGCTGACTTTGTGACTTTGGCACAAATTCTAATTCACTTATTTCTAAACATTTGAAATACCACTATCCTTAATGAATAAAGCCTGAAGAAAGAGAAAAAAAATGCACATTCCTCTCAAGAGATCTAATCTTCCAAATGCATCAATATATTGCAAGCAATTAAAAACGGCAAGAAGTTCTATCAGTTTATTTCAGCCCTTACAATAATCAACAAGTTTCCTCCTTCTCTGAGTGACACTGAAGAAGACAAAACAAACTTATGCAATACTACATGGTTATGGATCAGAAAAGAATCTACTGCCTGTAGTTTAAATGTTAGACATACTTACAGTAATGCCAAAAAATACAACCCATGAAAACACCTTTTGGCTTCTTGAAAACTCAACATAAGAACAAAGGACAACTTAAGCACGAATCCTGGGTCTTTCATTCAAGCAGAGTCCCAGGAGGCATATTAAAGCAATGAATAGGAAAAAGCTCTTAAGTTCACCAGCTGAGATTTTAATGAGACATTTCCCTTTGCCATGGTACAGGATTGTTCAGGAAAGGAAAGGCCTTCTCATAGAAAATTCAGTTAATATGCATTGTTGGCTCTAACTGCCACTTCGGCAATTGCTCACTGCACTGACCTTCTATTTTGGCATATTCTGTGAGTCTAGTGTAATTGATCAAGGCAGCTTTCTCGAGACATTTTCTGACCACTTTCTTCACCTCTTCTGCCGGTATGGGAGTGGCAATATCTTTCATTAAAACCTACCAAGAGAGGAAGGAGGGGGATGGGGGTGACAGACAGAGAGAAAGATAGATGTTGTATAAAATGAATACTATAGACAAATTACACAAATTGTCGCAGAACGATTACTAGGAAGAGGAAAGGGTCCTAGGTGCCATGGGGGAAAGTAATGAGTCGGCACTTCACAACTGGGATTGTAATCCTCTAACCTTGACTCCTCCTCCTGTCTAAACCTCATTTATGCACATCAAAACCTACCCTAGGCCAGGCCACCATTCAGTGTGACTGTCACTTTTCCTCCAGGGACCCACGACACTATTAGAGCAGCTGTTTCAGATCAAAATTACAGTTCTTGGGACAAGTAATAGTTTGTCTTGTACATCCCTAAACCTAAAAGTCTTAAGTCTTTTGACCACTCTATTAGCAAATGATAACAAAAATTCCATTAAGAATAAACATAATTCCTGAGCCCTAAAAAAGTCAAGACCTCTACTCTCACTAATTAAACTTGGATCATTTGTGATTTGCTGAAGACACCATGGCAGCTTATGAAAAAGGGGGGACAAAAACCTCTTTGTCTTAGTGAAACAAATGCTTACAAGGTATCAAATGCTAAGATACAGGAAACTTTCTGTGGTTTTGAAAAAATAACATTATTCTCTGCTGGATTCTTAAAATGTGTTTTTGAATTTCTTCTTAAAAAGTTTTATTACAGGGTAAGGGGAAAATACAATTATATCCAGAATTCAAGATATAATATATTTAAACTCTTTTATACAGACTCATTGATAATTTTCTTTAAAGCTTTCTTGATGATAAAACTGCTCACAATAAGTTTTGATTACACTACTTGTCAAATTATTTTTCCATATAGGTAATGCAATTTTTCTTCCTCTATTTACATTCCATTTGTAAAATATATGGCAGAATGTTAATACAGAGAAGATAATACTTTTGCAAGTACTCAAACTATTCTCTTAGTCTTAGTCTTTTATTTTGAAAGGAATATTGAAAGAACATGAAAACATCCATTCATACTTTATTATTTCACTCTCTTTTCAGTCTTCCTCAGAACTAAGGACTTAATGTCTAATTTATTCAATCATCCAAGTAGTGATCCTTGACAACATTTTTTAAAGGCTACTCATTAACAATATCTTAAAAAATTTATTGGACAAGGTTTTCTTCTTTGAAAACAGCAAACTTTATTATTAAAGTTTTTCTCCCTTTATCAAATTCAATTATTCTGCATTATTCTGACATATATTTGGCACTTATATGCACATTAGACTCTGCAGCAGAAAAATACTTTTGCACACAGTAAAAACTAGGTATTCATTAAAAACACACTTTTAAATATTATTCCTTGAATTTTATTTTAATATTAATTTGTTCCATATGCAGAATCATGAATTTTACTATTATACTTCCTATGATGACAGACTTTAAATAACAGAAATGGCTGTCAAAATCAGGATGCATATGTTTGCCAGTGAATTGAGTCTAGGGTTTAAATCAGGCAATCTTTCCTATTATCTAGGAGCTAAGCACTGAGTTGGAATGGGAGAAACTGAATCTTCTTTCCTGGCAAATGCAGGTAAAGAGCTGGCACATGCAAAAAGGGAGACGCCAATCTCTGTTTCATGCTTCCTCCCATGTTATTCCAAGGTATTGCAGGATTCATAAATTCACATGTAGATTTTGTTTAATTTTTCCATGTCAGTAAGAAAAGAGGCATAAAAATGAAGAAATGGCCCTTAACATTTCTCTCTCAATTCAGCAAGAGATGTGATTAGTGATTATAACTGGAATAAAGGTCCCTCTTCATCCTGCCACCTGTCAATGCAGGGCACCAGGGCATCTCTGTGATTAACTAAGTCTTCCCTGCTGTGGGGAGGAAGGAGCCTCTGCCATGGAAACCAGGACACAGAGAGGCTGCACTAGGTACCCACGATGGGATGCTGTTCCAAAAAGTAAAGCAATCTTTAAGGATTCTATTTGTCCACAGTACAGTAATAAATAGGATGAAATGAATACTGTGAAAAATCTGAGTTATGTACAGCTTTCAGTGTCATAAAAACTCTAACAAAACATAATTACGACAATAATATTTCTATCATACAATGCAAAGCAATCAGGGATAAGATAGGGATATAGAAATAAAATCAATCTGTAATCCTAAAATCTCATTGTAATCATCAGTTCTAACCCTCATCCTTCAAGTTCTTAAATCACTGAACTAGAGATGCAATGTCCGAACAGTCTCCTCTTTTTGTTTTCATAGAGATGCTAATAAACAATGTAATATCTAAAATGAATCTGGCAGAAAATGGACAAGATCAAGTACTTAATGTCAATAAATCAGGATCAGATAATCAAATTATGAGCTATAGATGATGCCTAGAAATTCTTTCTAATTCTGATAAGGCATAGGAGTTGACAACATCACTTAACAGTTAGCATCCAGCTAGCATATGAACACAGAATAATACTTCTCTTTCAAATTCAACTGCCATAAAAATAGAATATACTTCCATTAAAAATAATTTTTTAGCATAAATTTAAAATATTGTGTGTTAGTTATTTTTTAAGGGAAAATACATTTCTACAATGTGTGAATTCATTTAAAGAACATAAAGTTGGGGGGAAAATAAAAGACAACTGTGAAGAAAAGCAGAGACAGTTTTTAACTGAAAAGAGACAATTTTACAAAGGGAAAAAAAGGTAGGAAAGATGGATACTATAAAAAAGATGCCATAATCTCAGAATAAAATAGCAGTGGTAGGCTTTAGAAAGAAAGAAGAGGTAGAGGGAGAATTTGAATGAAGGTGAAATATTCATGAAATATGACTTGGTAAAGAGTATAGGGGCATGGGACTGTCTGCCTAGTTTAAAAACTGAAATACACAGCAATCGAGAAAGCAAATAACATTTATAAAGTCATGTTCCAACATACCCTTTCCAGTAATGAAAGTGTAGCTTTTAGAGCACCTTCAGGTCGTCCAAAGGGAAAACAGTACCTTTAAAAACAAAAGAAGGAACAAAAAACCCAAACATTTAATAACCAACACTGCTAAATGATTCCCACTTATATTACTTGGCATTAGTGGAGAACAATGAAATGAGCACATCAACTCCTCCAGGAAAATTTTTAACAGCTAAACTTTACCTAACCCCATGATTTCAAAGTCTTAAATAATACAGGAGTAAACTGTGATGAAAAGGTTCTCAAAGTTTTGATTTATGTATTAAAAGAATACAGAAAACAAAAAAAGAACCTCAAAGGTCACGAGTAAACAGATAACATGCATTTCCCAATAATTTCTTGTTTAAGGTTTGTTGTTACTTAAACTCCAAGAGAAAATGAAATAGTTTCCCTCATTTCCTCTCATAGCTATGTGTGGTTTCAGGTGGCCACAAGTGCCACAGACATAACTTCTAGGACAGACAAGCTTCCCGTTCTTCCCTTTGCTGACATTTGCCATGGTGCCTAACTCTTCGATCCCCCCACCCCACCCCACAACACACGCAAATCCTCTGCAGTTCTTTAGTCAGCAGAGTCATTTGTCCCAAGTTTTCTGGGCCCATGCGTTCCTACTACACACCAACAAAGGGAGGGCAGGTTACAGGGATGTTCTGAAATCAGGGTCAAACTAGGCTGGGAGCGTGAGTGGGCCAATCAGAAGTTCATTGTCACATGGTGGTAACAGGTTGCTTGCTCTTTACAAGGGGGTCTCTCTTTAGGTCAATTTGCAAGAATACTGAAGACCAGGGCCATTTCATTCTTCTGCAGCTCCTTGCTTTGTTGAACCAGATTCAGCAAAGCATCCCGTTGCAGGACGGCAGTTTCAGCCCCAAGATCAAGTGTGACAGGCATCTGGGTTATCTTTACAATGCCACCTTGCTCTGACTTAGAAATCTGCAACCTAAAAACTTGGAAAGAAGTTTACTTATGTCCATGTCCTTTTCCATTATTCAGGGACTTAGTGGACATATTTGTCAAATAAATTAAATATTAATAAAATTAAAATAAATGTTATTAAATACATTTTATTAAATAAATAAAGCAAATTTTTTCCCCCTGTAATTTGAATAGGTTGCCCTAAAAAGTACATATGTGTTGTTTAATTTGTTTTACAGGACCAAATTTTAAATAAAAAAAGAGATGGCTTTCTCCCTTTCTTTTTAAACAGAGCAACAGTTGAGTTTATATTAGGATTGGGTTTTAATTTTGTGAAACTTTCATTAGTCTCAGACAAATGCAAGTAAATGCTCTATACATCTAGTCATTTTTCTAGTCATTTTTCTAGTTTTTTTATAGAATACTGTATTTATCATTTCATTTACAACTAAAAATTTCCTTGCATAATCTTGCTTCTATGTACCCCATTGCCCTCTCCCCAGGCAAAAAAGGTACAAACAATTTATTTTTATAGTTTCTCTTGTGCAGTGGTGCTTTTTAGAGCATTAGCAAATTATCAAAGTACCTTTAATCACTTTGTATACTATAAATGTTAATCCACATTTAAATAAATCACAAATTGGGTTCTTGTAGTCCCCTCCCCTGCTTAATCTTTTCAGTGTGTTTGCATAATCCACCCATTATCTTTCCTATTGTTTATTTCCATTAACCCGTGGGTGACACATTTTATGAATGGAATGTTACTGATCCCTAGATTACATTTAGCATTTCAGGGCTCTGAGGTCCCACTGGGTATGTTCTGAATTAGCATTAGCTGCCCATGATGTGTAAATAATTCAACACATTTACAGAGTACAAGTAATCCTGAATCAATAAAGTACAGAAAATAACTACACAGAAGCTTAATTAATCTTTACAAAACAAGTTTTAAGAGAAGAGAATCGTTTTGTTCTGCCTTTTAGGATAAATATTTTGGGTTTTACTACTCTGATAGCTCCATAACAGCAGAGAAGTGAAAAACACTCAATTATCAAATAAAATTCAACATTTAATATCTAATCTGACTAAACTAAAGTCACCCTTATTCCCACTCTGATAAATTAATTATAGAGATAAATGAGACAGGATAAACTCGTTCTACGAGTAAGCCTTTTCTTTTCCCTACCCATTTTAAAATACGGTATTTTTTTGAAAATCAAAGTTATAGATGTACGTAATTTGAAAAAGAAATTTCTTCTCTTTTCTTTTCTTTTTTTTAATGAAAACAGAAGTCCTTTATGTTGGCTCCACCCTGTCCCAAATAATTTCTGCTTTCTAGAAAAAAAAATTGCTATCAACTTTTAGCTGATTCCTTTTGGTATTTAAACTTCATATCCCTAAATTGCACACCTATTTCAAAGTCTTGATTTTTTTCAGTTTTAGATATTATCTACTAACCTCCCATAAGAAGGAGAAATATTTAGCTCTTATTTTATTTTTTAAAATAGCTTTATTGAGAGGTATAACTTACACAATAAACTGCATATATTTAAAATATACAATTGGGTTAAATTTTGACATTATGTATATACTAGTGAAACCAGCACCATATTCAAGTAATTCATGACCCCCAAATGTTTCGTCTCCATAACAAGCAACTACTTATTTACTTTCTATCATTGGAATTAGCTGAAAAGTCAAAAATTTAATGTAAGAGAAAACATACAGTATCTAATTTTTTGGATCTGATTTCTTTCACTTGGCATAGCTATTTTGATATTTATTCATGCTGTTGTATATCTCAACAGTTCATTACTTTTTATTGCTGAGTAGTATTCCATTGCATGCAATCTATTGTTTATCCATTCCTTGTTGATAGTCATTTGGCTTATTTTCAATTTTGGCTATTATGAATAATGCTGGTAAGAATATTCATATAAAAATATATGAGTGAACACATGTTTTCATTTCTCTTGGGAAAATATCTAGGAGTGAAATGACTACGTCACATAATAGATGTTTATATTTTTAAAAGCCTACCAATCTATTTTCTAAAATGGGTTGAATCACTTTACATTCTCATCATCAGTGTATGAGAGTTCCAGTTTCTCCAAAACCATGCCAACATTTGTTACTTTCAGTTTTTGTTTATTTGTTTTGCTTTTTCGGTTAAGCTATACCAATTGGTATGTAGTGGCACTTAACTGTGGTTTTAAGTTTAATTTCTCTATTGAGTAATGATGTAGAGCATCTTTTCAAATGCCTTTTTGCCATCATACATTTTTAGTAAAATTCCTGCTAAAACAATCTTTTATTTGGGTTGATTAATCTCTTATAATTATAATCTTAAATAAAAGTCTACTGTGGTATATGTATTTTGTAAATATTTTCTCTCATTTTGTGACTCACCTGTTTATTCCCTTAACAATGTCTTTGGAAGAACAAAAGTTTTGAATTTTAAGGAACTTCAAGGCAACAATTTTTCCATTTATGAATAATGATTTTGGTGTTCTATTTATGAACTTTTGCTTAGCCCAAGGACACATTTTCTCCTGTTTTCTAGGTCTATCCATTTGGAGTTAACTTTGTACCAGGTGTGATGTATGAATTGAAGTCAATAGTGTGTATTTGCATATCAAATATTTGTAGCATTACTTGTTGAAAAGAAAAAGCATACTTTGCAAATTGCCTTTGCACATTCATTGAAAATCAATAGACTATATATGTGTGTGGGTCTATTTCTAGACTCTCAATAGCATACTTGCTTCATTACTGTAGCTTTATATCCTGAAATCATGTAAGGTTAGCATTCCAATGTTGTCCTTTTTAAAAGTTATTTTGGCTATGGTAATGTCCTTGCTTTTACATATATATTTTAGAATTAGGTTGCTAATTTCTACAAAATCCTACTGGAATTGTGATTGGAACAACACTGGCTCTATAAATCAATGTAGGGAGAATTGGCATCTTAACAATATTGGTCTTCTGACCCACAATACAGTATACCTCTCCCTTTATTTAGGGTTTATTTCATTTTTCTTTTCTTTTTTCTTTTTTTTGGGTTAGAGTCTCACTCTGTTGCCAAGCTGGAGTGCAGGGGAATGTTCATGGCCACCACAGCCTTGACCTGCTAGGCTCAGGTGATCCTTTTGACTCAGCCTTCCAAGTAGTTGGAACAACAGGTACAGGTCACCACGCCCGACTAAGTTTTTTGGTTTATTGTAGAGACGAGGTGTTGCCAAGTTGCCCAGGCTGGTCTCGAATCCCTGAGCTTAGGCAATCCTCTTGCCTTGGCCTTATTTAATTTTTCTCAGCAATACATTGTATTTTTCAGTGCACAGGTTTTACATATCTTTCATGTGATTGATTCCTAAGTATTTCATAATTTTAGTTACTATAGTAAATGATATTATTTAATCACATGTCTAATTATTGCTAGCTTATAGAAGGAAGTTAATATGTAGATATTTATCTAGGATTCTGCAACTTTTCTAAACTTTTTTTTATTAGAGTAGAATTTTTTAGATTCCATAAGATTTCTACACATATGATCATGTCACCTGCAAATAAAGACAGTTTTGCTTCTTCCATCATAATCTAATGACTTTAATTCATTTTTTGCAGACTTAACATAGGGTTGAGATGTATTGGCTAGTACAATTTTAAAGAGAAGTAGCGAGAACAGATATGCTTGCCTTGTTTTTGATCTTAAGTAACAAACATTCAGCCTTTTACCATCACATATGGTATTAGCTGTAGGTTTTCTATATAGGCCCTTAACTAGCTATATATGACACATAATAATAATCCTTCTAATATTCTTGCTTACTAATTTATATTCTGTAAAATTACTACGTTTTGGTTGGTTGGGTTTTTTTATTCTCTTCATTGGTCACACTTTACTATTTTTTTCTACATACCTAAACATTTTGGGGTTTTTTTGAGTTGGGGTCTCACTCTATTACTCAGGCTGCAGTGCAGTGGCACAATCACAGCTCACTGCAGGCTGGACCCCTTGGACTTAAGTGATCCTCCCACCTCAGCCTCCAGAGTGGGGGGGACTATAGGTGCACATCACCACACCCAAATAATTTTTTCACTTTTTTGTGGAGATGAGGTCTCACTCTGTTGCCTAGGCTGTTCTTCAACTCCTGAGTTCAAGCAGTCTTCCTGCCTCATCTTCCCTTATGCTGGTATTACAGGCATAAGCCACTGCGCCTGGCTTTAACATTTTTGATTGGATAAATTTTACCTTATTGATGGTTAGATATTTTTATAGTCTTTAAATATGCTTGGTTTCTGTGTTTAGAAATGTACTCAATTTACTTGAAAATAGTTTGATTTATTTGAATCTTGATTTTAATCCTCTTTAGGAGATACCAAAGTGGTGTTCATTTTAGAGTTACTTTTTTTCCTTCTCCTGTGGCAAAACCCCATGAGTACTCAGATACTTGTGAGTTAGGTTTTCTGTTCTGGATAATAAAAGCTGGAACTACTTCTGGCCCTGTGTTAGCATTGGGTATTTCCCCCTGTAATCTTTTCCTGTGGTTCTTTGCTAGACTTGGGATGGTTTCCTCATATATACGTGATGATTAATACTTAACCGGAGACTCAGGGAACCCTTTACAAATACTTGTAGTTCTTTACCCTCTCTCTTGTCTTTAGAACTTTGGCCTGAGAACTCTTGCTGCTTTGGTCATCCTGGACCCCCAGCTCTATCTCTTCAAGTCAGGGAGTCTGCAGGGCTCCACCTAGGTTCCTCCTACCTTGGTCATGGCTGGAAAAATTCTTCTTGCAGTAAGCAGTAAGCAGGGGCTTATTTCATTTGTTTCCCATCTCTTGGAAATCACTGTCATTTATTGCCTTATGTTTAATGCCTTGAAAATCATTTTCCTCACATTTTTTTGCCCCTTTTAAACATTGTTTCCAGTGGGAGTTTAAATATAATTCCCTGTTACTCTATCTTGGACATAAGTAGGTCTCTCTTTCTTCTTTTTTTGTAACCACTTTCTCCCACTGTAAACATAATTCCTGCATCTTCCTTCTAATACAGTTACATCATGTTGGGAGAGTTAAATCTAAATTCATTATCTACATTATATTAATTATGTAAATGTCCTAGGCTGCTGAGACACAGTATTTACTATGATTATTTTCTATGCCTTGCTTATTAGTTTGTTTATACTTAATAAGTATCTTTGTGTTAAATTTCCTCTTTTTATTTATTTAATCTAAAACAATTCCAAACTCTAAGATAACTGATGCAATCTAATTAATACAACTCCAAACTCTATTTCAGGTGGGTAAATCTCCTCTCAACATGTTAAAATATGTTTTGCTAACTTCATATGCTTGGAGAATTTCCTGATCTCCTCCAGTTAGAACTAGTTGCTGTCTAAACTTGAATTGTCTCCTTGGGGATGTCTATAAACCACCATTCTGATGATTCCCTTCTCTCTCACGCTGATTTCCCATTCCAGGAATCTTAGGTCTTCCTCTTTGTTTTATTCCCCCATCATTTTGGTAAATTCTACAATTCACCAAAGCAAATATGAGAAGCACATTTTTTGAGTGCATACCTGAAGATATCATATTCTACCATCACCCTTCATAAAAACTCTTTTTTGCTATAGAATTCTTGGTTGGTAATAATCATTTCTCAGAATTATGAAGTCATCGATGCACTGTTATCCAGATACCTGTATTGCTCTTCATATAAAAATGAAAGCTGCAGAAAAACCCTGTGGATGCATTTTTCAATCAAGAAATGTCAAATGTCAACAAGAGACCCATTCTCCCAGCTAATGATGCTGAAGGGGAAGTGAAACTATGCAGATCTCATTTTGTAAGGGAAGCCAGCCCAGTGAGCATGTTCAGTACATGACTACAAACACAGTACAAATGGTAGCTGGTTACTATTTCCTCGCAATTTAACTGGAGCCTTTTCTTTTTCTTTCCAAGGAGACTGAGCTATATATTAACTTGACTGAAGTCTCTCTGCAGAGTTCCTCTGGGGCCCTTCACAATATTGCTGCATCCCTTCAGGGTGAAGTAGACAGTTTCTGGAATGCCATGCCAAAAGAACAGTTTGATGGCTGAGAAGGGTCTTCACTCACGCAGTAGATGTGGCAAATAGAGAATGTCTCAGGTCATTTTTATTTTTTTTTTTTTGAGTCTCACTCTGTCATCCAAGCTGGAGTGCAGTGGCATGCTCATGGCCATCACAGCTTCTGCCAGCTGCGCTCAAGTGATCCTTCCACCTCAGCCTTCTAAGTAGCTGGAACCACAGGCGTGTGCTACCACACCCAGCTAATTTTTTGATTTATTGTAGAGACAAGGCCTCACCAAGTTGCCCAGGCTGGTCTTGAACCCATAGGCTCAGGCAGTCCCCTTAACTCAACCTACCAGTGTACTGGTATCACAGGTGTGAGCCACTGTGCCCAGTTAATTCTGATTCATTGTTTTAAATCTGTTTTCTCTGATTTTAAAAACATCCTTAAGTTTCTGAAAACTCATGTAAATGTACAACCTGATGAGTATATATGCAAACCCACTATGCTGGGTACTCAATGGGCTTTTTAAATCTAAAATTTACGTATTTTAATTCTGGAAAATATTTTTGAATAGTTTTATTGCTAATTTCCTACCTTTGGCCTTAACTGTTTCTGTAATTCCTATCATTTATGATAATAAAAGTCCTAAGCAGGTAATTTTAAACATATTTTCACTAGTGTGTTTGTATGTTGCATGTACGGCTTTTACATGTACTTACGAAGAGTACTTATTAGTTTTCTGAGGTTTTTTCCTGTTTTATAATGTCTTGTTTTTGTTTTAGAGATGCTCTATATTTTCAAACTTCTCTAAGGATACAATAATAGATTTTCTTGCCCCCTCCCCTTATAATCTTTGTTTTTATCAAGTTGTTTTTTGGGGGGAATTACTTGCATTGATTGCTGTCTTTTATATGAAATCTTTCCTCAACTGTCTAACGTCCTAGGCTGTCTGATCATTTTCAAAAGTGTGATATTACTGAATGGAAGCTATGTGCATGCAGATGGGACTTGTAGACTATGGATGTTGCAGAAGGGGAATCTGGTTGGACTGTTTGTATGGGAAGTCTCTGCTGTCCACAGCTTTAGGTCTTTTCTCTTGGGGTAGTTAGAGAACCAGGGGAAGTCACTTTGAAATATGCTTGGAAAGCATAAACCTGTCTGCCAACATTTGGGAATCGGGTGTGTAAGTTCAGAGAGGTCTGTGATTCTCAAATTTCAGAATAAACACATATTTAATCTCTCTGTTTCTACCTTCAACTGTGCCTGATGTTTCCTCCTTTCCTCCATCCCAATCCAGGTATCCTCTAATTTGGCTCTCTCCAAGGAATAAATCTGCAGTCCTCTAAATATCTTGGTGGTTATATGTAAATCAGATTGCTTCTCCGAGTTCACACTGCCAGATTATAATTTTTTCCCTAGATTGCTAAATTAAATATTATTCATCCATCTGACTTCTGAAGTTGTTTTTTTTTTCAATTTCTGTTCTCTGTAATTTTCTCCTTTTTACTCTTGCTGTCCTTGTGGGTTTATGCCTTCTTGAAAAAGACTGTTCTGTTGTGTTAGCTAAGTTCTGAGGATATTAAGCCAAATACCTTTTAAACTTGTCAGCGTTTTTCTTCTTCTTATTTCTATCTGCCATCTTTAACCAGAAGTTTCTAATTAATGTTTAATTTAGTTGGCCTTATTATTTTGTCTATGTTTTTACAATCCACTTCTAGAATACAGTTGACCATAAATAAATAAATTTCTATACAAGGCTTATTAATAGTACTTTCATTCTAAATTTTAACATAATTGGCTAAAGAAGATAATTTGGGAATCCTTAGGAGAGTCCTAATGGGCAATTTTAATACATTATTTTTCTAAATTTGCCTTTGTGGTCATCTAAAATTTCTTCTATTTCATTTTGATCCCGTTTCCTCTTATCCAGTCCTCTATCGACTTAGGAAAAACAAAACTAGCAAAATTTATAAACTCTACAAACATCACAAAAGAAAAGAATATGAGCCCAAAACTTTTATACCATTAATTTAAACTCTTATCCTCAATATGTGAAAGAAATAAAACTAAAAGGGACTCTAGAGTACACTTTTAAAGAAGTTATCCAAAGAGGCTGCATATATAAGAGAAACGGAGACACAGAACTCTGAGAGAAAATAAAATTAATACAATGATAATACAAAACAAGTACAATAAATGATGTGGACATACCGCCCCTACTTTGTAGTTTCTGGGTGGCAGTGTGGGAGAATGAACTCCCCTGATGGGGTGGCTCTGACTAGTCTAATTCAATCATGATGGTCCCATGTGAATGTCAGTGACGGATTGAGGAGACATTTAATTCATGGGTTTACTGTGACCACCGGGTTTGGTTAGAAGTGGGCCCATGATATATGAGGGATAGTTTGCTCAAATCATCTAAAGAAATGTTTTATGATCTTAAAGAGAATCACAGAATGAGAAGGCTTCTGCTCCTTCCTTGGTACACTGACATGTATGGATATGAGGCCAAGAAATTCTATAGTCTTCTTGCCAGCAGCAAGGAGAAGAAGTCATCGTATGAAAGTGGTTAGCAATGTGAGAATCACAAAGAAATGGTGCTATCGCCAGTGGATGGAGCCTGTCTTAAAGCTTACCCTGCCTGAGACTTACAGGCAAGGAGCATATAAACGTGTTTTATGTTTAAGCCAATTTGAGGTAGGATGTCTATCACTTGCAGCTGGAATCATTTATATAATAATCATGGAGACTTATCCAATTACTGAGATAGATATTCAACTGAATGACAAGTTCTGTCTCAACAATAGCAAAAAAGGAAAAGGGAAAAAAAATTACATCAATTTTTCTTGAAAGTCACAGAAAGCACCTTTAGAGGACGCTATACAACCTAGGAAACAAATTTTCAACAAAAGATAATGCAGAAACGTATGTCTGCAAATGCAAAAGATTTCTTCATGTCTCTCTTTTGTTTTTAAACTAAAATAATTTCAGGTACACAATTCAATCTTAACTCAGTTGGATTTGGCTATGCTATTTAAAACAGTGTTTCCTATTTTTTTTTTTTTTTGAGTTGGAGTCTCACTCTATCACCCAGACTGGAGTGCAGTGGTCACTCCCGGCCACTGCAGCCTCGACCTGCTGGGCTCCAGTGATCCTTCCACCTCAGCCTTCCAAGTAGCTGGAACTACAAGCGCGCGCTACCATGCCCAGTTAATTTTTTTTTTTTTTTTTTATCACAGAGATGAGGTCTCGCCAAGTTGCCCAGGTGGGTCTCGAACCTGCAGGCTCAGGCAATTCACTCACCTTGGCCTCCCAAAGCGTGGGATTACAGGCTGAGCCACCGAGCCCGGCCTAGAACAGTGTTTCCTTATGTGACTTTACTGGTCTTTTGGGTAGAGTAGTTTGCCAGTGTGGGATTGGCCCACACACTGGAGATTTAAACCCAGCGCCAAATGACTGCCCCTGCCCCCAAGTACTGTGACAATAAAAGTCCTCCCTAATTCATTTACCCTAAAGTTGGAGCACCAGTCCCAGTGGAAAATAAGTAATGTAGAGCAATAGATTCGTAGTATATACTCTGAGAATTTAGTCTTTCAATATCATTTTTAAAAAATCACAGCATCTAAACTCATTCTTTGTATTCCAGATATGAAAACAAAGGCTTGGAATGACCATATAGCATTCAAATGGTTAAATAACACTTTCTTGGGGAACCCAAAGAGTTTATTTTTTAAGATAAGTTCACGTGAAATGTTTCCAAGTCATGCGTGCGATACGGCAGACATGCTAGGACACAATACATTGATACGTGGCATTTTATAGGATCAAATGAAAGAGTGATAGAAAAAGAAATTGCATCAGCATATTTCTGTTATTAACCATTGGGTGGTACTGAACTAACTATAATCAGGGGAAAAGAAATATCAAGATATGTTTTTGTTACTCTGCATACCTTTGTATTGATAGCTAATTTTTTAGGAACTGTGCCAGATGTAGTGGCCTATGTTCTCATAGAATGTAAATAAAAAGAAACCAATGACTTCAACAATGTATGTCATAAGTATGTCCTAAGGGATAAGTGGAGGGTACAAACAACAAATGCTAAACGACTTTAGAAAACTCTTTGGTGGCATAATCAAGAAAGGTTCCATTGTGGCGGTAAGACTTGAGAGTCTCCTTGGCTGGTGATGCAGAGAGAAGCAGGATGGATCACTAGAGCTAGGGGAAAGAGGCTATGCAAGGACGAGAAACGCAAAAGGCAAGTACGAGATATAGAGAAATGCATATTGTAGGGGAGGCGACTAGTCTAAAAGAGTGGTGGAAACTGAATGGCAAGCTGGGGAACAGACCCCAGATGGAAGAATGTAGATCATACTCTGCAGGTAACGGGAAAGCTGTTGATAATTCTTGAGTAGTAGTAGAAATATATCACAAACTATTTATAGCAGAAGGGAAGGTTGAGTGAAGTATAAAAGCAAATGTTTCCATTAATAAATAGAATATATACCTGAAATGGCTTATCTGATTTTCTAAAAGGGAAGAGAGTCTCTCTTTTATTTCCTCAAATCTCTCCTTTTCTTCCACCGAAACAGTCCCGATTCCATCAGGCCTGAAAAAAAAAAAAAAACCAGAATCAATTATTTATATTGATAGAGCATTTACATTTATATATTTTACACACTCATATACATTTAAAACTCTAATTAAGAAAAAAGGCATATTGATCCACTATATGCGTATTAATTGTGTTTGCAGTAAAAACTTGTTGAAGATCTTTGCAGCCATTTGCTTCATATTTTGACATGAAATGAATGGAATGGAATTATTCTCTTTTAGACAGCCTTCAAGGTAAAAGATTACCATAAATATTTTCCAGAACTATTGAAAACAATAACTAGTCCTTGAAAATGACAGTGAAAAGTGTTTTATAGTGATACCAAACATTTACCCAATTAAATGAATATCCCTGAATAAAAATATTATAAAAAGCATGCTGAATGCAAGCTAAAATGTCTTAACTACTTCACTTCTAAATAAAAATTAAGCTAATACAATATAATTTTAATTGTTGTGAGAAATGCAGAAGTTTCAGATACATGTAGAAGTTCACTGCTCTCTTTTTTTGTTTATATGTGACATATAAAAAATAAATAGTAGAATAAAAACTTATACCAAGAAAACAGACTAGCTATGTTCCTCTTCAAGATTTTTGCGTTCAACTAAACATCCTTATGGAATCAGTTTGAGTTTCATTAGGGATATTTTCAAAGCTACTAAGACAAAAAGACACCTTCTTTTATTAAGATTACATTTGAAACTATAAAATATGCCTAATACAGGGGCTTAGAATTTGTTCTATATCAGTTTAAGTGTTCGGTCATATAGCAATCATGTGAAACTCTAAACATACACATTTTAGCTGTTAACCTGTTACCTAGCATAGTGGTCCCCAATTTTTTTGGCATCAGGGACTGGTTTTGTGAAAGACAATTTTTCCATGAACTGAGGGTGGGGAAGTGGGTAGGGGGATGGTTTTGAGATGATTTAAGTACATAACACTTACTGTGCACTTTATTTCTTTGGTTATTATATTGTAATCTATCATCAAGTAGTTATACAACTCACCATTAAAAAAAAGAGGTGCAGATGAAAGTGGTAAATAAAATAATGGGTGAACCATGTGAGGACTAAAATAAATGTTGAATTCTGACTTAAAGCCTGACACCAGATGCAGCTGTACAATTAAGTACATCAGCTCATTTGCCACTCACTGATAGAGTTTTGATATGAGTCTGCAAGCAATGGATTAATTATGGTCTCTGCACAGTCAAACCTTACTACTAATGTTAATCTGTATTTGCAGCCATTCCCCAGCACTAGCACCACCACCTTAGCTCCACCTTAGATCATCAGGCATTCGATTCTTATAAGGAAAGTGCAACCTAGATTCCTTGCATGCGCAGTTCACAACAGGGTTTGTACTCCTATGAGAATCTAATGCCACTGCTGATCTGACAGAAGAAGGAGCTCAGGCAGTAATGTGAGTGATGGAGAGCAGCTGTAAATACACATGAAGCTTTGCTCACTTACCCACCACTCATCTCCTGTTAGGTGGCCCTGTTTCTAACAGGGTGATTCAAGCATGTAATACTTATTGTATACTTTTTAAATTTCTATTATTATTACATCATAATATATAACGAAATAAGTATATAACTCACCATAACAAAGAGGTATAGAAGAAAGTGGTAAATAAAATAAAATAATGGGTGGGTGTTTTTTCTTCTTATGGTGAGTTGTATAATTATTTCATTATATATCATAATGTAATAATAATATAAATAAAATGCACAATAAACGTTATGTGCTTGTATCATCCTGAAACCATCCCCTATTCCATCCCCAGGTATTGGGGACCCCTGACCTGGAGGAGAAAAACATTAATCTCATATTCATTGCAAAACCTGTTTATATATTTCAATAACAAAATGAATTTTTTGAACTTGACAATTGACACCAGTCATTTTCTACCTTATTAGCTTATTTCTCTTAAGATTATATTTGAATTCCTAAAGACTTTTGCATTCATCATTCCAGTGTATTAATTTTAATGCTTATGTATAAAATAGGGAGAAACAGGAATTATTTAAAATGAAGAAAAATGAATGCTTAAAATAACATTGCCAATAAGATTTTTATTTGATGATCTCATTGTTTTTTAAACATGCATATATTCATATGAATGTGTATATCTATGTATATATGTTTGATGCTTGTTAACTAGTCAATTAGGATAAAAGTAATTAATTTTAAACTTATGCCTGAATCATACTGACATAATTACCTATTATTTATATCAAAGTCTCATTTAAGTATATTTTTTTCCAGTATACAGTAACTAATTTGTTACTTCAGAAATTTACATGCTGTTGGAATTCATGCTTTTAGAACATTTCTTACAATTATATTTCATTTCTGAATAGGGAAACATCAATTATTTAATTTCACATTCAGAATAAGACATCAATAACATTTATTCCATCAGAATGCATTTTGAATGTCAACTATGGCAAAACTAACAGCAAAGTATTGGTCTTTCAAGTACTTTTAGAAAGTAGAAAAAATCTGAGGTATAAATCATAAAACCATGAACTATAAGCTGATCCTAATGTTTTATATTAATTTAATTATAAATTTTTCACATATTACTTCAGAATCAACTCCCATTGAGTAAATATTAGCACAAAATCCAGACTGTAACCTATGAATAAGCACTGACAATGATCACAAATGTTCACCTGAGGAGTCCTACATAAATAATTAATTTGGGAATTTGGACATTCAGATGAAAACTATATCTAAACCATGTTATTATGTAGAAAACAATAAAAACTCCTACCATAAAGTTACAGGTGGTTATTTCACTAAAATTACCTATTAGACCTTGATTAAAAGAGCAAAGGACTTTTTATTAGTCTGTTGATTGACACAATCCTTTGGCTTAGCTCTCCAGCAGACACAATATGGTTAAAT
Source organism: Carlito syrichta (assembly GCF_000164805.1). Classification (NCBI taxonomy): domain Eukaryota; kingdom Metazoa; phylum Chordata; class Mammalia; order Primates; family Tarsiidae; genus Carlito; species Carlito syrichta. Next base: position 507,643 of record NW_007251208.1, on the reverse strand, counting down.
TTGAGTGAATCTTCCTGTTTGGTTCAATTGTTAGACTTCACTGTGGCAGACTGCTACCTGACAGAATGGAGCCAGGGATTCAGGCGATGGCAGGTGAGAAATTCAGAGGAAGCTCACTGTATTAACCTTCACTATGATAAAGACTGTTATATACCGTGAAGGACTGTCATTTCATTGAGTTTATCACTAAATTAGGTACAAATCCAACAGGTTAAGCCCAGGGCTTAACAATTTGGACTTACTTTTATTGTCCTTGTTTTAGTGTATGTACTAGACTAGATACTACTGAATATTAGGTACATAAAGTAGACTTCTATCTCTAAATTATTGATAATAAACGGCAACTTTGCTGCAGTCAACTCTTAAGGTAACAGTTCCTCTTACAATAAATTCAAACACTTCCTGTGTCATCATCTTCCTTCTCACTGTAATTATTAAAACAAACATAGCAATTACAGAATTTTAAATATGCATCTGGGACTATGCTAGCTATTTTATATGTAGAATGACACAAAATGCTTACAGCAATCCTGCCTCCAGTTTCTAAGAGAGAAGGCTCTGGGAGGTTAGGCCACTTCCCCACAGTGGTCACATAGCTGAGAAGTGTAGGAGCCCGGACTTGAACCTAGTTCCCTTGTATTCCAAAGCCAGAGCCCTTAGTGCCCATGCCTCACTCTTTTCCCCCTATATTTCACAAAAATAATAAAATATAGAGTATGACTTTAAAACGGCATGGTGCCTCAAGCCTGTAATTGCAGTACTTTGGGAGGCCAAGGAGAGAGGATTGCCTAAGCCCGGGGGTTCGAGGCCAGCCTGGACAACTTGATGAGATCGCGTCTGTACAATAAATCAAAAAGTAAGCTGGGCGCACGCCTGTAGTTCTGGTTACTTGGAAGGCTGAGGTAGAAGGATTATCTGAGCCCAGCAGGTCATGGTTGTGGTGGCCATGAGTGTGCCACTGCATTCCAGCTTGGGCAACAGAGTGAGACTCCAACTCAAAAAAAAATTAGACCTCGGAAGCTGTATCTGAGAATAATGGTGGGAGTATTATAAATACCCTTACTTTCATCAGACATTTTATATTTGGCTTGTATAAGGTGAAGAGTTTACAAATCAGTAACAATTAAAATATATTATCTACCAATGAATCAGTGATTCAGTTAAAGAAGACTTGAATAAAGGAAGTCCTAACGCTTGCTCTTTCACACATTATAAAATATGTACTTGCAAAAACCTTGAGAGAAATCTAAACCAGCTATATTTATGAATGTTTATTTAGTAGCCTCAGAGTAAAAGAAGTGGAAAAATTATAGTTTATATAAGCTCAGTTCATCCATTCATTTCTGTCAGCTCTACCTTTAAAATCCATCCAGAACCTGACCATTCTCTGACCGCTTTTACTGCTATTCTGCTGGTCTTGAGTCCTGGCGACCCACATGGTGATCCTCTTCAACCCACTACTGTGAACCTCTTCAGTACTCCTTGGCTCAAAACCCTGCAAGGTGGCACTTGACATAAAAACCAAAGCCTTTGCCACGGTCTGTAAGTCCTATCAGCCCACTCCTGACATGCACTGCCCTCATCTCCCCCCTCACATGCTCTGTCCCTCCATCCATGCTGGCCTCTTAGCCAGTCCTTAGACACAGGAAGCATGCTCCAGCCTCAGGGCCTTTGCAAGTGCTGCTTCTTATGCCTGGGAGCTCTTCCTCTAGCTATTTGAAGGGGACCCCCCCACCAAAACCCAGAATTATCATTTTGGAGGGCAGGCCCCTTGTAGTATACTTGGAATTTGTTCCTCCGGATCAAATACCAATCAAAGCTTTTATCTGGAAGTTTTGAGAAGGCTGCATCATGATTTGTAAACCATGTCCTGAGTTGTGGCAAACAGGTGACTGGTTCTTCCACCATGAAAAGGTACCTGCCCACACCACGCTGAGTGCTCAGCAGTTTTTGACCAAAAAAGGCATGACTCCCGTGTCCCACCCTCCCTGTTCACCCCAGCTCACTCCCAGCAACAATTTTTTGTTTCCCTGGATGAAAAAAGTCCTCATAGGGAAATGCTTTTCTCATGTGGAAGAGGTGGAACACAAAAACGGCAGAAGCACTAAAAGACATCACAACTGAAGAGTTCAAAAGTGGTTTTGAGCAGTGGAAAAAGCATCTCAATAGGTGTACTGTATCAAACAGAGAATACTTTGAAGGTAACTGAAGTTTAAACATGTAAGAATAAATATACAATTTTTAATAAATAAATTCTGGGTTTTTTTGTGCCTCCCTTGTATACATATATACATACTCTCATACATACACACGACTTGTTAACTCACACTCTTCTGGTCTCTACTTAGATGATCCAGGATTAGGAAGGTTATCTCTAACCATCCTAATAGGAATTTGCACAGGCCATTTGTTCTTTAATACACTTTATTGTTGGCCATTGTACATATGGCTGCCATCTGATGTGATATATTTATCTATTTGTTTATTGCCTGCCACTATTGTGCTGTATTCCTAGTTCCTAGAACAGAGGCTGGCATATTGCTGATGTTCAATGCATCTATTATAAAGAAAGGAGTGGGTGATATATAGAATATAAAAATATGAGTTCTTTAAAATTATGGGAATTCATAAATTAGTAATATAATAAGTCATTATTATTATTGCTTATTGGTATTAATAGAGTGTGAATTATTTGGAACACTTTTTATCATAACCATGCAACAGTAGGTAAAATATGAAATTTTGTGAAAAGTAAATGGAAGCAGGAGTTATAGTTAAGTATACTGGATTAAAAGATCTCTAACAAAAACTAGCAAGTATTTACACTTAGCAGAAAAGCTTTAGTGTTTAGTCCCATTTTAATTAATAGTGAAATAATTTTCTTTAAAGCTCCCTACATAATAAAAGTAAAAATAATAATGCCTATTTGATGGTGATAAAAAGACTAAGTTAAAATTTGGTCATTTTTGTCTGGGAATGGTGGCTCAAGCCTGTAATCCCAGCACCTTGGGAGGCCAAGGTGAGAGGATTGCCTGAGCCTGAGGGTTCGTGACCAGCCTGGGCAACTTGGTGAGACCTCGTCTCTACAATATATCAAAAAATTAGCCATGCATGTTAGCACGCGTCTGGTAGCTCTGGCTACTTGGAAGGCTGAGGCGGAAGGATCGCCTCAGCAGGTTGACACTGGGGTGGCCATGAGTATGCCAATGTACTCCAGCCTGGGCGACAAACTGAGACTCTGACTCAAAAAAAAAAAAAATTGGTTATTTTTAATTCTAACATAAAAGATCAATTTTCTGAATCAGATATTAAGTGGAATTTAACAGTTAAGTATTAAAGTGGTTAAAGGAAGGGTATTCTCATGTATGAAGGTTCAATATTTTCACTTTTTCCTGAGGTGTGTAGTTATTGAAGATATATGATTTCAATTAAAAAAAGGGTTCTGTAAAAGAAGTTTAAGATATGAACAAATGATAAAACACAGATGAAAAGCAGATACACTTTTAGTTACAGATGAAGTCAAGCAAGTTATGACATGGAAAGTCTTTCTGGTATTAAATAATAAGCAACTGAACACCAAATACTGTTGTGTCTTTGTTAATTATACTCCAATGATTCTTACAAAACAGAATTTGTGCAATAGAACCTTCTGTCACTGATGCATAATGGCCTGATCATATATCTGACTATTTTGTTTTCAGAGAAACCATTACACACACACATACACACACTGGTGTGTATACATACTCTATACATGAGTGCACACATAAACATACAATATCTTTTTTGAAAGGCAGATTCATCCAAAAAATAGTTCATGAGGTGTATCCATTAATTTTATTAAATTTCTCTGTGACTAAAGAATTTTATAATTTGTGCTATTCTTCCATCTGACAAATTAAGGCACTAAAACACATACATACACACACAAAATCTTTTTTATATATTGGATATTTTTATCTTACTGACCAATTCTTCCTGTGATAAGTGCAACAGGAGCTCTAAATTGAGAAAGATGTTTTTAAAAGACAATGCAGGAACAAGGGGAATAAACAGTATTACTAATCTATTTTCTATTATCTCTAATGACTTCTGGGGTAGAACAAATAAGACAGTTTCTACAAAGGTAAGGAACAATTATACTACAGATTAAGAAAGATCTCAAAGAAAAAGGGTACAAAACTTGGCACAACAAAAGGATAGAAAACTGCAGAATCAGGCATTTGAGAAGCCAGGCATAACACCTTGTCAGTGAAGGAATTTTCTTAAATATTCCGATATGTGCTAACTTAGTAGCTTCACTTCCCTTGTTTGAACAGTGTGAAGTTCCCACATTTTATAGTTCCCTTTTCCAGTATAATGCAAATTTCAGAGGTTATAACAGCAATAAAAACCAATGGTGGCATGTTTCACATCCATTTCTTTTGAGTACATTCGAGACAAGAAGACTTATTGGCTGCCAACATTTTCTAAAACATGTAAGGAACAGTGATACTGTGAGATGTTCCAAGAAAATGGGTTTAAAAGCCCAAATATTTTTTGAACATCACAAGCTATGTAACCCTCTTGGAGGTTCTTTGTACAACCATGGTATATTAAGGAATCTGAGAAGACCACCTGAAAAGAAATTTGTTTAAGCAGCACTTTCTAAAATTATTTAGCCACGGAATCTCCCTACAATTAAAAATTTATAGTTTATTGCTGAGAAATATGTGTTCTGTTACTTGATGAAAACTTTAATATCCTCTATGGTTACTTCCCTCAATCATTTTTTTCCAGCTGGACAGCTTCTAGGTACTTCAGGGATAAATGTGTTCTCAGCTTTATATCTCTAGGTGTCTGCATATTGCCTGGTACTGAGTGTTCAGCAAGCTTTTGGGTTGAATGAATATACCAGGGTTAACACTGTATAGAAAAGTATGATTAAACTGATGAGACAGATTCTTCTCAACACCCCCTTCCCCACCTCCAACTCACCAGGTAAGTTTGTTTGTCCTGGAAGTTGGGTGGTTTGTTGCAAAAGACTATTTCCCAAGCAATGAGTGGGCAAATGACAAAGTTCCTGGTGCCTTAGAGTTTCTTACAGGCTTCTTTTCACCTGCCCTCTCCTATGAGGAATGTATAACATCTTAGCTTCCTCTAGAGAGAGTGAGAAGGGGAGAGACACCTAGAGGGTGGTATTTCTGAATTGTCAATTCTGCCTGCAGCACAGCAGGTAAAAGCCACTTTGCACTTCGTGTATTTCCCACCAATATCCATTTGTGAACAGAATGGAAAGGAGAGGATGTCACAGCATGAGAATAAGAAATGATGGAAGATGATGAGGGAGAAAACAGTAATCCCTTCTTTTTTGTTTCCTGAACTATAACATATCCTATTGTTTCAATCGACTGATATATCATCTGGAGGGTCACATATAATGTGTGTCCTTTCACTTCCTTTATCATTTTAAATTTCCAGAAGAAGGAATGAATTTGATCCTTATATGTTCATCGAGATAGAAGAAACATTTTCTATGAGAAGATATTTTAGAAGATGAAATTCTGAAATCATATTCTTCTCATTTTACAAACATTCCTCCTTTATAATTCTTTCCTTGTTTGAATTTTGTACTGCATGCTAATTTCTTTAGAAGTTTTAAAAAGAGTAGATATCTCTACAGTGAAAGAAATAATCTGACCCTATGAAGATACAAGATCTTGTGATTTACTTTTTATTAGAATGGTGATGAATAGGCCAGGGACTGAAAAGTGTTTGATAACTGGCCTCTCATGGGACCACTTTCTTGGACTAATCCAAACTAAAATCATTGCTGTTCATAATTCAAGAATTCAAGAGAAACAAAACACCAAGAGGAATTTAAAATAAAAATAAAGAAAATTAAGGATAATATAGGTGGGTCCCTGATATAAATATTACCCTTTGCCCTATACCTAATATTTTTTTAAAAACATGTATTGTAATTAAAGGACTTTATATACATCATACTTTAAGAGATAGAATCAGAAAAATAACAACAACATAAAAAATTTCCCATAGTTGTCCAAACCAAAAATAACTGGTAATATCACTTTATAAATATAATTTTAGTCTTCTTCCTATAAATCTATAGGCATTGTACATTCTGATTCTTAATTTGATTTTAATGAACTGTAAACATTTCCCCACATCACTTACATATTCTAATTTTTAATGAAATGATATTTCATTAAATGAATGTGTTATAACTTATTAATCCAATTCTTCATTAGTAGAAATGTAGGCTTTTCTCCTCTATTTTTTCCACCATAATTAGTGCTTCAATTATACTGTATATTTTAATCTTTAATGTTATAGTATATATTAGTGCTTTAATCTTATACTATATATTTTAACCCATATTAAATTTTTTCCTTAGGATAAAATCCTAAAAGTATACTGCTAGGTTAAATGCATGATATTTTCAGGTATTTGATATATATTGCAAAATTACTTTTTAAAAGAGCACATAGTTAGCTTACAATCTGACCTGCAGGGCATAAAATTATGAATTTCCCTGCAATCTAATAAACTGTGGTCTTTATCATTTGTTACCATCATTTTCAATTGTATATATTAAAAAGGGAATATGTTTGCTTTAATATGTTAACTTCTGTGATGTAAAATGATGCTAGCTTGCCAGCTAGGTAGGGCCTTTATTGTGTACCATAAAAATAATTGCAGTTGATTAATTAAAAAAATTCAATTGTCATCTCAAGAAGTTTCACAATCTATCACCTATAATATCTGTAAACAGATGGTTTAATGTCACTCATTTTTTTAAAATCGATAAATGCTGATAGAATAGTTAGCCAGGTCATGGAACAAAATGTAAGCACAATAGAAATGGTTCCTGCCCCATCAGAGTTTATGGTAGAGAAAGGCACACAAAATAAAAATTAGACAATAAGTATATGATCACATTTAAGAAGGGCAGAAGTACAAAGACTGATCTAATTTGGAGTATCAGGGAAGGATTCAGTTTGGAAATGATATGTAACCTGAGATGTGATGGATAAGCTGCAGTTAATTAGGTGAAAACTGAAGCAGAGGAAGGTATGGAGAGAGTCTAGGAGGTTCTTCAAGGTAATGTGCAGTTGATTTTTCAAAATTTAAATTTTATCATGTGAATTTTGCTTCCAGGATAGTGAACCGACTTGATACTCAAAAAATCTCTCTTCACCACAAAACCTCTAAATGCTGCACAGGCCACAACTAACATATGTCAGATGTTCTGCACATATAAGAGTGTAAAATAATTCTCCCAAGGACATGGGAAAAAAAAATGAACTAGAAGCTGAAAACAGAGTAAGAGTGAATTTGAATACCAGGGATGCCTTAGGGGCAAATGCCAACCCAAGAAGATTTTGGAACTGTGTTCAGGGGAACAGATCACTGGGTCATAGCTCTAACTTGGGTGGGCTACTGAGCCTGAGGAGTCTGCATAAAAGCGGGACCTTTGAATGGACTATACTGTCAGTGAAAGCAAGTTTACACTCCTAGTACCAAGAAAAACCAAGCACCAATCCTTTTTGGAAGGAAGCATTCTCAACCTAGGTCTTGTAGAAGTTCCACAGGTTATTAATTTTTTAAGTATATGTTCTTACTACAAAAGTACATTAGTAGCACATAAGAAAACAAATGACCATGGCAAAAATAACCACACTTAGGAATTTCAGTTATTGGAACAAGAAGAATATAAAACAATTAATTATAAAAGGTATAAAAGGTCTAAGGAAACAAACAAGAGAATCAAGCCAAGAATGGAGCAAGAGAAATGTTCACAAATGACCACATTTCCAAAAGAACCAAAGAGAATTTCCAGAACTAAAAAATGTAGCAATTGAAATGAACAACTCAACAAGTGTGTGAAAAAGTATATGTTATGACTGAAGAAAAAAGTGAAGAATAAGAGTTGACAAACTATTTAGTTTTTGCAAATGAAGGTTTATCGAAACAAGCCCCAGTCATTCATGTATATATTATCCACGACTTCTTCTACACTGCAGTGGTAGAGTTCTACAGTTGTAACAAACACTATATAGCCCACAAAGTCCAAAAGATTTGCCATGTTTATTACTGAGCTGCTCACACAAAAAGTTTGCAAACACCTGAACTAGAAGATAGAATTTAAAACATTACACAAAATATAGCTGGAGAGTTGATGAAATAAGTAGAAAGACAAGAAATAAGTAGATTTTGTATCTATTTGTGTGTGTGTGTGTGTGTGTGTGTGTGCGTGTGTGTGTGGGGGGTGTGTGTGTGTGTGTATACACATATACAATAAGTATACAATTACCTTTAGAAAGGCAAATTTTATTATGCATGTATATATATACACGCACAAATCTATCTATAAATCTACATATATACACATACATATATTGACATTTTATCTTCCATATCTCTTTCATATATATTAGAGACATCAAGAGACACAGAAGATAAAATGCCAATACACGGGTAATTGGAGTTTCAGAGGACAAGAAAAAGACTGAAAGAAAGTGTGTTATACCAGAGAGTAAGAAAGTGTCCAAAAGACAAAAGAGAAAGGCACATCACAGGGAGCCAGAATAAAAGAGATCTAAGTGGTTAAAGCCGGGACATTTTGAGCAACAAAATAACCCAAAATATAAAATAATTATACTTGAATCTAAATGGATATAAATATATGGCTAAATAACTAAGTAAATAAGAGAGAAGAGACAAATATTCTTTAGAGATGAATTTCAAAGACTATACGTAAATAGTTCCCCTTCCAGGATGTGGGATTAAATTTCCCTCTCCTCTTCAGCATGTGCTGGTCTTAGTGATTTCCTTCAAAACAGAGCATGAAAAAAGAAAAGAAAATCTTTACAGTGAAGAAATGTGACCAACACTACCAAGATGTCATGTAGATATCATGTACCTCTTGATAGAATGTATGAGAAGGGTATCTTACTTCTTTTCAAAACCCTATAACCACAGGCTAATCATGCAAATGTCAGATAAACCCAAAATGAGGGACATTTGACAAAACACTCTCCAGTGCTCCTCAAAACTCTCAAGATCATGAAAAGCAAAAGAAGACTGAGAGATTTCCATATATCATCATGACAAGTAAATGCAATTTGGTACACTGAATTGGATCTTGGAACAGAAAAAAAGAATATCAATTTAAAACTGGTAAAATCTGAGGAAGAATTGGTGATTAGTTAATCGCAGTGTGTCAGGGTTGGTTTCTTAGTTTTGACAAATGCCCCAGGGTAATGTGTAACAATAACACCGGAAGAAACTAAAACATAAAAACTATGTACTGTCTGTGCAACTTTTCTGTAATATGAAATTACTCTAACTACTGGGTACGGAGGTATGTGCCTGCAGTCACAGTACTTAGGAAGCCTGAGGCAGGAGGATCGCTTGAACCCAGGAGTTTGAGACAGGTCTGTGCAGCATAGTGAGACCTTTTTCTCAAAAAAAAAAAAAAAAAATTGGCTGGGCATGGTAGCATGCATCTGTAGTCCCAGCTACAAGGGAGGCTGAGGTGGGAGGACTGCCTGAGCCCAGGAGGTCAAGGTCGTGGTAAGCTGTCATCATGCTTCTGCACTCCAGTCTGGATGAAAGAGTGAGACTCTGACTCAAAAAATAAAAGTTAAATAAAATAACCATAAAAGAAAAAGTATATTTAAAATAATAAAGTTCAATAAAGCCAAAAGTTTCTCCTTTGAAAAGAACAATAAAGTTGATAAACTTTTGGCAAGATGGATTGAGGAGAAAAATGAAAGATAAAAACAAACAATATTAGAAAGGAAATTAATTAGTTAGAGGAAATTAATTAGTCACCATGGTTGGCAATCCAGGTTGATGAGTTTATCAATGTTGACAATAAGGCAACCAAGTTTGTTTTTGTGCAATGTATTTTTCAGGCGAATGGGCATGAGGATATGTTTTGTGCACTTTCGTTGCCAGCCAATACCACAGCTACAGAACTACTCAAGTCTTTGTATGATTTACACCTCAAGAAAACTGAATTGGTCATTTTGTGTCGGTATATGCATGGACAAGAGTGGCTGCCATGACCAGAGGGGTTTCTAGTTTCACTACTTGAGTCAAAGAGGTCACTTCCAAATGTGAGTCTACACATTGAGTCATCCATAGAGAAGTGGTTCCTAGTCGAAAACAATGTCTTGCAGAATGTGATTAAAATTATCAACCACATTAAAGTGCATGTTCTCATATTTGTTGGCACAGCTCTGAGGTGATGGATGTAAAGCACACACGTCTTCTCTTATACACAGAAGTGAGATGGTTTCTTTTTTGAGTTGGAGTCTCACTCTGCTGCCCAGGCTGGAGTAAGTACTCAGGTGATCCTTCTGCCTCAGCCCTCCAGGTAGCGGGAACCACAGGCATGTGCCACCACACCTGGCTAATTTTTTGACTTATTGTAGAGACAAAGTCTCACCATGTTGCTCAGGCTGGTCTCAAAACCCTGTGCTCAGGCAATCCTCTTGCTTCCATCTCCCAACGTGCTGGGATTACAGGCTTGAGCCACCAAACCCAGTGAAATGACTTCTAAAGGTAGATCATTGGTCAGACTTTCTGAGTTAAGAGAACTGCTCCAGAGATTTCTTTTAGCAAAACAGTCACCATTAACAGCACATTTCAGTGAGAGAATGGGTCTCAACATTTGTTTACTAGTGTGATATATTGAACCTGCTCAACGCACTCAACCTAACACTTCAGGGGAAATGACAACTATGTTCAGGATAAAGTGGTTACATTCAAAGACAAACTGGAATTATGGGGGTGATGAGTGAACATTGGGATTTTTGACACATTTCAAACATTAGCAGAGGTTTTGAAAGAGACTGAGCCAGGGCCTTCTTTCTCCCAGCTGGTGCATGACCTCCTGTCTCAGCTTTCAAGAGTCTGAGCATTACTTCCCAACCACAAAAGATCCCCAAACTAGGAAGGAATGGTTCCATGACCCATTTGTGAACAGACCAGGTGAATTGACTTTGTCTGTGCTAAAAGAAGGTCAACTGCTTGAGACTGCAAATGATGGTGGCCTTCAAAGTATGTTCAAGACAACTTCACGTCTCCATATGTTCCAGATTAAAGTCAAGGTGGAATATCCAGAGATTGCTACAAAAGCACTGAAAACCCTGCTTCCTTTTCCGACATCCTATCTTTATAAATCAGAGTTTTCTGCAGTGGCAGCAACCAAAACGAGATCACGGGGTAGACTGAACACGAGCAACACACAATAAAAGTACACAATAAATATAAAGTGCTTGAATCATCCTGAAACCACCTCCTCCTGCCCAATCCATGGAAAAACTGTCTTCCACAAAACAGGTTCCTGATGCCGAAAAGGTTGGAAACTGCTGACTAGAATGCATTCCTTGATATCCGTCCCTTCTGCCTTTGTACATTTAGCACACAGGATGAACCCTGTCAGACCAACCACATTACACAGGGGTCACCTTGCTTACAACATGTGACCTGACTTTCCACCTGCCCTCAAAGTGAGTCTCTAGATTTGTAGTTTGTGTGATATTTATACTCTAACGCACGTACCTGAGACTAGAATTAAAAAGTGGGAGAGGATATTTTGATGATTCTACTTGATGCAATTATCTATGATTTTATTAAAAAGTGCATCACTCTCTTTTAAAATTACAGATAGGAGGTTGGGGCACGATTTCCAAAGTGACAATCAAGGAGAAATGTTAGCATCTGTATGACAGAGTATTGTGATACGATGATTTGACTGATGCCCATTAAGGTGGCCTACCACTCTGTGACATGATCTGGAATCCATAGAAAATAGGGATTCTTTTGTCTATAAGCTTCAGTCATGTTGTGCTCTTGTACCCTGCACTTGAAAGCGAGCACATCTGAGCTGGCCTTTGTCAGGCATGCTGCAGCTCTAAGATCGCCCTACTAAACTGTAGAAGAGTCAGTGAATATACCGCATGCCTTACATTAAACTGGGACAAAAAAGCCATTTTGTGTTGCTGCGTTAGTTTCCCTACCCTCAGCCTGACTTACAAAACTAAGATGTATAACCACACATATCAACCTAGAACTTTGCCCTGTCACGCATTCTCTGAAAGTCTCTTTTCTCCTTCCTGTCAATACTTAGAGGCACTATGGCTGAATGAGTGGTTGTGTTATTCACGATGTGTGTGGCTATCATCCTGAATGAGTGTGTTTCTGTCCTTGACTCACTTTTTCTTTCTTCCTTTCTTTTTCTCTCTTTTCCTCAGTCTTAGCACCAGTCAGACCTTTTCTGTTTAACTCTATTCTTTTATTTCTGAAACACTCAGAGTGCTATTCAGAGATGTATCTGTACAGAAAGAACACACCTAGAGAGCTCAACATTGTGTAATAGGATGTGCTCCCTGAAAAATTTCAAATCCAGACAGCACTGTTGTCCTTCACTTCAGTCAATAACAAAAGGCAATCTTCTTTCCTTTTGAATTTGTGACAGAGGTAGTTCAGGTAATGAGCAAAACGACTCTCTGAATGTGTGTCTTGACAGATGTAAAAATGATCATAAAAAAATACTATGGCAAACAATGTAGATAAGTCAGACTTGACATTGACAGTATTTTTAACAAAAGTCTGTATAAATATCGGATGCCACAGACATGTGTAAGAGAAGTGCATTTTCACAAGGGGGGTTTGCTAAAACCTGAATATACTATTAGCAAAGAAATTAAGAGTATAATTACATGCACATGGAAATATTTCTACTTAGCATGAGGTACAGCTCCGACCATTTATTTTTCAGTTTTCCTCGTCTCACACTTTATATCCTTGTGAGCTATGTCACAAAGGAAAGCACATTAGAATAATAGCAGTAATCAATAATGATGACAAAGTATTTTATGATTATGTAATACCTTCACATTACTATTTCCCCCATTCATATTTGAGAACTCTGATTCTCAGAAAGGTTAAGTGATTTGCTGAACATGGGTCATATTGCAAATTTCGGAACCAGGATTCAAGTAGAGGTCTTTTACCTCTTTCTAGTCTTTCATTATGGAACCATGATATTTCTGAACGATATTGGTGAGACTGTAAACATTATAAGAAACATCATAATTTTCAGCTTATCTTGGGTAATTTCTACCCTAAATTGAGATGTACATTTCTCTAAAACTTATACTTCTTTGTCTTAAGCTACATGGCACCTAAATGTTGAATCAGAGATTGACTCAAATTTCTATTCTAAAACACCAACAGAGATACCTGAATATCTACATAGTTTATTCTTTTTGGAAAATGAAGTTAAAGTGTAATATTAAAGATAATATATGCATGAATGTATAAACAAAACGTGAATTACACATTACAGAGTATCATTATAAAGAAAACAATAGTTTTACAGAATAAAAGTAACTATGGCAACCTATAGATTCAAATCAGGCTGCCTTCCAGGCAGGTAGCAGCTTCTAGTTGCCTCAGTAACTTTCCATTACAGCGTGTCTCAAACACATACATTTTGGAGGCACATTAGCTGAATTTGTCAATGTTCTCAATTTAATTTTACCTTTCTGTGTTGATGACTAAAATAATCTGATTAGAAAATATTCTTGGGACTTGTCTGTTTTGCTGCAACCTTCCCATCCCCTGGCATTTCAGAGAGCTGCCTCCATGAGAATGCCTATTTTTTTTATATCCAGGAAATGAGACAGTTTTAGTAAAACAGTTCCTGACATTGGCTATCAGCAATCAGCCATCCAAACTGCCCTGTGAAGTCCCTTCCTTTGCTAAGACTTAATTTGGGATAATGAAAAAAGACTTAATTTGGGATAATGAAAAAAGAAAGAAAAGAAAAGTACAATTAGCAACATTCTCCTAGTTTCCAGGCAAGGCTGGGCTTCAAAATAAGGTGAAAGCCTAAATAGATTCTAAGACGAGGATCAGTCTTATTCTATTATGGATCAAGAAATGGCATTGAGAACTTCAAATATTTATTTTATATCCACAATACACAAAACACTGTGTCAAGGTATGTGGAGGACAATAGGTGAGTGAGAACTAGTTTTTGCCTTCAAAATCTGATCTAGTGGAATAGGAACAGGTGTGTGTGTGTGTGTGTGTGTGTGTGTGTGTGTGTGTGTGTGTGTGTGTGTGTGTGCAGGTGTGTGTTTACATGTAGCACAAAAGTTTATATGACAAGGTCATGATATAAGTAGATAAAATGTTTTCAGGGTTTGAATGAATTAACAGAAGTCTTCCTAGAGGAGTTTTGGGATATTTGACTTTTAAAAACTGAGAAAAAGAGAAACACTACATGGAGAATAAACAGGATTTCTTCAGTAAAATTACATGGAGATAAGACTGGGTAGATAGAATGGGATGATAATGGCGAGATGTTAATACTATAGCTTGGAATCTATTTTTAATGCAATAAACAGATAAAAATCACTGAAGTCTTTTGGAATAGGAGTATGATAAAAGTTAATCTGTAATTTTGTGGGTAGTAGATAGACTACTATAGAAAGAAAAAAGTAGTAGAGAGATGAATTAAGAGATATAGGCAAGAAAAAAATGAAGTTCAGAATTAGGGTAGATACAATGACAATGAAAAAAGAAATCTGAGGTGCACTATGGAGAAAAAGTATTGATGCTGGCAATAAATTGGGTCTAGGAGGAAAAAGAAAATATGAATAAAAATTAATGGGCTATTAATGGAAGATATAGAAATACAAATAATGAAGTCATTCATTCACTCTTCAAATATTTCTTGAATACTTATTTTGTGCTAGACACTCTGCTAGAAGTTATAGGAGGTAGAGGAGTTGGCTTAGTGAAATGATGGATTTAATTTTATACACGAAGAGTTAAAAGTGTGGGCAGAACATTTAAGAAGCCAATTGTCAACAGAGATCTGTAGCTTGGGAGGAGAACTGGGTTGGAATTAGCTATATATGGAGAAGTCATAGTTAATGTTCTGGAAGGAGAGAGATCACTGAAGTACAAAAATTCTCAGAAGGAAGAGCTCAATTTTGAGAATAGATGTGAGAAAAAACACTGCACTGCACTTAGAAATCTGGAAGAACAGAAACTATTAGACAAACTATTATTCATTTTACTGGTTAAAAGACAAAATGAATAAAAGGAGAATAGGGTAGGATGAAGTATGACAAGAGGCTGCTGGATTAGGTCATTAGGTAATCCATTTCCAGAAGCCCCATTAGCAAGGGAGGAGCTAGAAACAAGATAGACAAAATGGTATGGGAAATTTGGCAGGGAAGATAAAGAGAACAATGGGACGGTAGCTTGACAGGATAGTCATAATAAAGACAATATAAACTATTAGTTAACATTTTTTGAACACTCACAAGCCAGGCACTATTCTGAGTGCTTATCATTTATTAATACATTTAATTTCCACCATAATTTATGATTTATGAGAGAGATATTGTTTCTTTGTCTTTTTTATAACTGGGGAAACTGAGATACAAACTGATTAAGAGACTTGCCCACTGAATTGTACCCCACATTTTTAAAACAAATAAATATATTTTTTAAAAAGTCACAAGTTAAGGCTGAGAGAGAGAGAGAGAGAGAGAGAGAGAGAGAGAGAGAGAGAGAGAGAGAAAGACTTGCCCAACATCATACAATCAATACGTGTTCATTTGAACCCAGAAAGTCTGAATTCTGAGTCCCTGTTCCACTATGCAATGCTGTGAGGCCACCTGCAGCTTAGACAGGTTTTTGGGAAGAATACAAAGGAAGAGTAAAAGCAGGAGAGATGGAATAACGATTAAAGCAAGGCCAAAAGGAATGGGATAAAGGAACCTAGCAAAGGCTCTCTGGAAACAAGATTAAGGGAAGAAAAGGAGAATGACATACTCAGATTTTTAAATCCAGAAGTACATAATTGTGGAGGCCAACATTAGGCGATTTTTGGTCATCTTTGTAAAACAAGAGGTGAGGTCATTGGTTCAGAGGGCTAAAAGGGGATACTTGTGTCTCAAGTGTAGAAGAAGAAAGAAGCTGGGAAGAGACTACATAAACCCCATTATTTATCTTTTTTTAAAATCAATGAATGTAGATACCACAGAGGAAAAGTAAAGATGATTAGGTACGTAAAACCTATCAATAAATCCTACCCAGGCACATGTATGCATTACAATAGGAATCATATGGACACTTGAGGCTGTGCAGACCCCAGTACTCAGTGGTACATAAGAACTAAAAGGCAATTTCTAATCTCACAGCTATATTCTCTCTCTCTCTCTTTCAAGTGGCTTTACTAGCAAAAAGAAACATAAAGTGCAGCCCATGTAAATCAACAGCATATTGATGTACATTTTTTCTTTGTTGTTGTTTTTTTTCCTTGTAAGAAGTGTTTGCTATTTAAAATCTGTTACTAGGTGATAATGGCAAAGCACATTTTTCTCTCCCTTCCATAGTCAACCCCATACATTTGCAAGTAAAAATACCTGTTGCCATGCACATGAGAGGCGCAGAATGCAAAGCTGTAATGGAGCAGGGTAGGGTCAATGACAGCACCATTTTCTGAATGTTCCATCAGTTCTGTAAGGTAGCAGAGATGTCTGTGACAGCCTCTCACACCATAACGGGCACAGTACTCATCTAACACAAAGACTTGGCCAGGGCTAAACCAACCCTGCAAAAGAAAAAAGAAAAGACACGTGTTTTTCTTTCTCTATCAAGATTTGCTTTCCTCTAGGCACTTTTAGGCATTATAAGCAGAAACTGCATGAAAGTGTCTTTTGACATGTATTTTATTAAGCAGCATATTTCATATGTTTTTAAAAGAGCGAATGTCCCCAATTTTAAAACTGATTTGGGACACTGGCAACCTAGTGCTGGGCTCTCTTGATTGTAGCAAAGCATGGGCAACTCCCACTTCCCCAGTGTCATTCAAAATTAGTCAAATTTATTCATAGGATCTATGTTACCACGAAGAGTGACACTCCAAAAACTTCAATCCCTTTGAATACATAAAAAGAGAATGGCAAAGAAGACATTAAAATTGAAATTACCTACGTACCAAAAGCATTTTACAAAGTGAACTAAAAGGAAATTTCAGTAAGTCTAGCAGTAGTATACAAGTACTATTTGGGAATTTAAATATCTGGGATATTTTTTTCAGAGTTTAATGTTTTACATTAATTTCTGGTCCTCTTGAAATGAGATGTTAGAATGTTTGTGTGCAAATGCCAATTTAAACAGAAGGCAGCCCGTGTGGCTAACACTGGATGACGGGGTGAGACAGAATTGGTTTATAAAAATCTCAATGAATTGTATGGATTTATATAGATCAATTTAAGATGATAAAGAAGGGAGTGTGGAGAGTTTTAAGAGGGAACAAGATAATCATGCAAGAGAAAGCAAAGAATGGTGAGAAAGAGAAAGACGAGAAAGCAGCAAAGAAAAGGAGGAAGAGGGGGACAAATGACCAGAAGAATACTTACTGTGGTGATGGTGCAGATATTGTATTAGACATATAACACATAGCATATCTTTAATATTTAGAGCCTTCATACATGGTAGTAATTATGATTTCCACGTTACATATAAATAAGCTAAAGTTCAGCAATGTTAAGTGAACCGTCCAAAAACAACACTGCACATCAGTTGTTGAGCCATGATGTACACCTAAGGTCATCACATCTCCAAACACTCTTTCTGATCACATCACATCACATCACACTCACTTTCCTCTCAGTACAGTGGAAGACACTGTAGCGTTGTCCTTAGATCCCGTATTTCACTTGGGGTCATTAACAAAATTAAAACAACTTTTGATAGTTCAATAACTAATGTCATTGAGTGGAATTCAAGAGAATACTCTTCCTTACTGATGCTCACTCTACCTGTACTTGTCCATGGGAAGACATTGTAGGGTTTTGTGATGATTTGTTTTACGCTCTATGTAATCATAAAGTTTGAGTTATATCAGGCTCAAATTATACAATTATATGTAGCATACACATGTGTGGAATAATATATATATATATTCTATATGCATAGAATACATAATTACACAGGTATATATATAATAATAGCTACTTAATAAAAACATCTATAAATTAATTAATGAACTGTCAATGTGATCATTGCAATATGTTGTTTTACTTCTTTCTGTCTATGACATATCTGTAATGAGTGGGGAGTACATACTGTCCACAATCTTATTTTAAAGAGAATGCAACTTTATTGGATGAACTTGCAGGTTGAACATCCCTAATCAAAAGTCCAAAATCTGAAATGCTCCAAAATCCAAGGTTTTTTGAGCACTTACATGATGTTCAAAGAAAATGCTCATTAGAGTAGTTAGGATTTTGGATTTTCAGATTAGGAACCAGTATGTGCAATGCAAATATCCTAAAATAAAAAATAAATTCAGAAATCTGAAAAATATCTGGCTCCAAGCATTCAGGATAAGAGATACTCAGCCTGTACTATACTCAGTGTTCAAGAGATGAAAGTGGTGATAGAAATAGACATATTCTGCCTGCAAAAATTCCAGAAGAGTTGCCATTGACAATATAAATCCTTGGAAAGACATATAGAACTCTTAGGTTATAAAGTTTGGTCCCCACTTTCCGAAGTATCAAACACTCACTCTAAATATTAATGATACTTGGCTACAGTTTCAACAGAGACCTGGTAACAACTTACTCAAATGAATTAGTCTCCTCCTCACTAAAAAATTCAAATGATCTTTGGAGGGTTTAACGAAACTACAACTTTCCTTTTATGTATAGCCCTGGCTGTAGTGTTCATTCCATGCTGACTTTTCCCTGACACTTAGAGGTTGTCCTTCTAAGAACAAAAGAAAGAAACACAGGATATCCCAACATTTGGGAAACAGAATTTTAACCTTCAAATGTCTGACACTGGTCCCATAACAGAGGTCTTTAAAAAAAATCTTTAAATAAATCCTCTGTTTTCACTCAGCCTTCTCTAGAGGGACTGATAAACCACAGTTTAACATCTATTTGAGTCTATCCTCCTGTCTATTGAGTGGCACAGCAGTAGTCTTCAAGTGTATAATTTTCAAATTGGGAAGCAATTGATTCGAATCCTGTATGCCTAACTCCAACTACAGTTATTAAATGAGTCAGGACTAAGATGCTGCTTTATAACAAGTATTTCTCACTTTCTAAAATCTTTTATTCTAACCCATAGGAAATCAGATAGATGTGTACTCACCAAGCAAGAATAGGAATCATTTAGTCTGTGATCCAAAGTCTGCCTCTGGAGTAGTCTAAAAAGAAAGGCGTGGTCAAGCTTGCAGGGATTAGCAGAAATAAACTCATCCATACCATGCTTCTGAAAACGATCTGCATCTGTAAATTCAGAAAAGCATGTAGAGTACATTTATTTTTCTGGATTAATGATGAACAAATACAGTTTTGAAGAATACAAAATTCATGCCTCATTACAGAAGACAATCTCCTGTCAACAAAATAGGATGCCAAGAATTCAGCACATTAACATAAATTTAACGTTTCTGAAGCAAGTAAAAATGACAGAAAAATGTGCAAGTCACTTAGAATGAAAATGTTCTATTTTCACTTAAGTTTGCTTCTTTACATCCATCAGAATAATCATCTTATTTTCCAACTTTGAGAAAAGTTGATGTATTTTAAATTTACATTTACTGGTGGTGGAATTGACTAGAAAGAAGCCAACGTCTATTCATGAAAAACAGCAACGATGGCTAGAAGCCTGTTTTCCAAATGGCAAACTAGAGCAGAAATGAACACAGGCGCTTCAGCTGGATCACTTCCAGTCTTCTTTTTGTGTGGAGCTTTTAATGGGACCATCTTTAATGTAGAAATGCCAACGAACGCTCTCAAGCTTCCAGTTTAAGAGACATAAAAAAGGGAGCATCATGTTTGTGCAAATATGTAGACAAAGCATAACATCCCAAATGGCACTTCAATCAAAGGTCTAAATTTATTGTTCTTTACAGATTGCATCTTTCAACGCCTGGAGACCCTGCGGGTTTATCAAAAGGCAAGCTTTTATGATTGCTTTCATTAATGGTATGTTTTGTCAAAGTCTTCAATGTGAGTTATTTACTAAGTATAGAGAGAAAAAGCCACACATTACCCCAAAGGAGTACTGGGTGTTATTACATTAGCTCTGTTAGAAACATAGTGCATATTGAGCAAGAAATCAGTTATCAAGATAAAAGTGGACTCTTCTCACAATGGTAAGACTGAAGCACCATTGTTCCTTCAAATTCATAGATAGATCTTTTTCTGGCCATCATAAGAAAAGCAGAGTCCTAATGTAAGCTAAGTGTAGTTTCTAAAACCTACATGGTACAACCCTAAAATTGTAAAGGAAAAGAGACAAAAGTTTATTGATTAAACCCAATTATAGAGTCAGGCTCATAATAAAACTCAATATTGATCTGTGGACATGATGCTAACATAATCAGTCACATTTAGATATTTAGCCCAGATCATATTGATCCATGTCAAGTTCAACTTTCAGCCATATTTGTGGATGGAAGAACTATATAATTCAAGCTGAAGGGTCCTCAGAATCACATTTTTTAAAAAAGATACACAAACTAATGTACATTTCATGTCAGTGACAGATATCAAAAGGTGAATGCAGCAAGTAAGCAAATGAATGGTAGTTTACTGATATGTAAGGTATGAAGTTATTATTCGAGAAAATAACATGTGTATTCTTTTGCATTTAACAATTATTTATCTGAATGATTAAATAGATTACATGTGATAAGTTAGTTTTAACTAGACCAACATGAAACTAAACTGCTTCTTTTGAACTGAGAAATGAGACAACTGAACTTCCTTTGTGTTTTATGCTTCTGAAAATCTTTTAATATTAAGTTAAATATATGACACTGTGAAATAATATCAAAAGAGTAGAAGGTAGAATGTTGAAAATGCAAAGCACATATATTATAAAATTGGAAGATTTTGCATGTATTTTAAGAAATTTACTTTACAATCATTTCTCTAAGTAAAAAGTTTCTTTTGGTATCACATTTTAAAAATTAAATTACTGATTTGATAAAACATCTGCTGAATTTTATTTCTTATCTCTTTCACAAGAGAAGGTCATAACAAGCAGTTAAAAATAATGCTCATTGATGGCTTCTTTGTTGAGAACAGGATAGCAATAAATTTTAGACAAAAACGATACATAATTCTTCTTTTACTATAGACATTTGTAGAAGCATTTTAAAAATAATGGGCATACAATCTTAAGTAAAATATATGTTTCTAAAAAAAGTTGATAGTTGATTTCTATAATTAAATCATATTTCTAATAAATGTACAATGCATTATCCTCATGAAATACAACTCTAAACCATGTATTTACTAAGGTAACAAGCCTTTACAAATCACACACATGAATGGAAAAATTTCTTTTCCAACAATTACAATGATAGCAACACCTCAATTTAAATCACAAATATAGACCCTATACTGACATTGAGAAAACAAGCAAACAAGTCTACTAAAAGTTTTATTAAAAAAGAAAACCTGCAATCCCTTCAGGTATAAAATTGTATGAAAGCAAAGTATATGTTCTTAGGGATTATCCTATTTTTAAAACACAGGGGCTGTAAAGACCAAGCATTTCTACTTCTTTCTATGTCAGACAAGCACAATTTAACACATTTTAAGCAAAAATACTTTATCACATGTCACTATACTCTTAAGGTCTATGAATTTATGAAGAAATAAAATAAACTAAAAGTGCAACAATTTTTATCTCCCTGTGTAAAAGCTTTTTTAGGGGTCCCGTACTTCAGGAAAACTTTATCTTCAAAAGCAGGCAATTGGTTTTAGTTTACTGGCCCCCAAGCCCTTGTTTTAAACAAAAATTTATGCCAGTGCTTATAACATACTAAAAAATAAAATGCATGGCAACAATAGCATCAAAGCCAGGAAGGGAGAAATAGATGTATATATTGAATGCTTATTTTTCTAATATAATAATTTTTGTGTATATATTTAAGGTTTACAACATGATGTTATGATATACTTACACAGTAGACAGTAAAATAGTGACTATAGAGAAGCAAATGAACATATGTATCATCCCACATAGTTTTTTGAGATAAGAACAGCTAAAAATCTACTTATTTCACAAAAATTGCAATATAAGATGATTTTATGGACTCTAGTCCTCGTGCTGTGCCTCTCATCTCTGGACTTCCTCATCCTACATATCTGCAACTGTGCAAACTTTGGCATATGTCTCCCCTTCTCCTCCCTCTAACTTCTCTCATGGCCTAAAGTAAAACAGGGAATCAAAAATCATCAGAGCATTATCTAGTTTCTTATTTCTATAAAAGCATATTTTCATATAGCTTTCTCCAGTCTTAACATATCTGTATTTTACTCTTGGGAGACAAGAGCCATCATCTGAATCAGCTGGAAAACATGTTTTCAGTCAAAAATATCACCAAATCCAAGGCTTTAAAACTAGGTTACACTGGATTACTTTCAATTAATAGTTATTATAACACACATTTATGGTGACTAATTTACAACAAAGAAAATTATTCATGGTGCTATTCAAATGTTCTCTGATAATAGCAAATATCAGTTTGTCTTCTAAAGCAATATAAAAATTATCAAAAAACCCAACAAGATATGAGTTTAAACAATATACAGCAAAATCATCATACATTGTGATGATTAACCTATGGTCTAACTACAGAGGCCAGACATGATAATTGAGGCTGCTGGCGGAGTTTCTATGGCAACAATTGGATATATGCTCCAGCATCTTTAGGTGGTGCTATCACCAGGTGTGCTAACACTAGATGGAATAAAACTCAAATTGAGAAAGATTATTATTTGCTATAGATTTAAGACGTTATAGAGGTTTTATTCAAATGAAGTCTAAAACTTCAAATTTATCATTAGGAAAATAGTTGGAGGTTAAGAGAAATAGTAAGTATGCTAAGAGTATTGATTTAAACAGTCAACACTGACTTGAAAATAGCACAGAAAATAATGTGAGGATTATCAGTGAGCTGGTAGACCCTATTGGGGTGGGGGAGGCCCCTAAGTGCTTGAGAATCCAAATACTGGGAAAGCCATCAATGTTAGAAAGGTGAGACAGAACACATTCACTGCAATATTTCTTCTTCCTTTGTAACAAATTCTCATGTTGCTGCATGTTTTACTTCTCCTGGTGTTGTGAGAAAAATGATAGATGCAAAAGGGAAAAGAAAAGGGAAGGGGGCACTGAAGAAGAAAAGGGGGCCACTCATGAGCATTCTGAGGTCACTGAGGTGTCTGGGACCGAGGCTCACATATCAAAAGGACAAAGAGGGTATTGCTTGTCAAGAGCTGGTCTCTTCCACAAGATATTGAGCTGAACTCAGCAGCAAATGAACCTTTTGAAATACAATACAAGGTTGGGCACGGTGGCTCAAGCCTGTAATCCCAGCACTTTGGAAGACTGAAGTGAGAGAATTGCCTGAGCTCAGGGGTTTGAGACCAGCCTGGGCAACTTGGTGAGACCTCGTCTCTACAATAAATCAAAAAATAAGCTGGGCGTGACAGGGCGCACCTGTAGTTCCAGCTACTTGGAAGGCTGAGGAAGAAGGATTGCCTGAGCCCAGTAGCAGCCATGAGTGTTGCCACTGCACTCCAGCCTGGACAACAAAGTGAGAATCCGACACAAAAAAACAAAGAAAAAGAAAAAAAGAAATATAATACAATTTATTGCTTGCTGTTTAAAATTGCCCTATGTTTAGTAGTTTGCCAGTAGCTGCATTTACCATTACTCATACCTGGTTATTCATTTCTTTTAGTTGAAAGAAATGAATAACTTTCTTTTATAGGAAGTTAAAAGGCACAGAGAAGTAGGTCCTACTTCTCTTTTTATACTACCTGTGTGGCCTTTATTAGGATGAGATTACTATTTTAAAATTTTACATAGATCAGCCTGAATAGTATGTTCATTTTTTTATGCATGCATGTTTTCTGCCAAAGACCAAACAGTAATGGTTGGTAGATATCTTATTTAGGGTTTTGTTCACACCTCTTTTATGGACATAAATAATTGCTTAGCTCCTTTTGGTTAAATTGATTAAAAACTGATATGTGGATTAATACATCTTGCTTTCTGCAGCAAATAAAATGTAATACTTTCACATGATGGCCAACACATAGAGATTTGGAATTACAAATAAGAAAAGTAAAGCAGTATTGAACATTTATTAGAAATAATGTTTCATGTAAAGTAAGACAAATGCTTCCTTATGAAGTATGAAATGTAACATATTAGATTGATCAGGAAAATAAGTTCACAAAATTAAATGTAAGTTTATATTCCAACTTAAGTATTTAAAAATATTTAGCTTAAAAATAAAAAAGACATACTTTTCTGGTTCATTTTGACATTAATTTATTATCGGAATTCAACTACTACTATGTTATACTGTATTATGTGACATGCACATTATCAATATGTCACATATATGACAGAGATCATGAAAACCAGGGTGTTTGCAAAATATCATATTTTGGTTGGAGAGTAAAGAAGAATAATTTAACCAAAGAATGTCTGTCCCTCTGGCAGAGGCAGAACATTACGTTTAAAGTGGATAGGCTGCTCCGCAGCATAACCCCTACCCCTTCAGCCCACACCATTCCCTTAGAATTTGGATATATCCTGAGAGTCAAAGAAAAAGGGAGGAAAAAGATTAGCTTATTAGAGAAATCTACAAATACACATTATTTATAGCCTAAAAAATAAGGTTGATTTCTAATAACTTAGCTTTTATACATTTATTCTTTTGCTTAGTTATTAGTACACTTAGTTTTAAAAAATAAGTTTTTTAGTTGTAAAATACATACTTCGAAGAAAATTCAGAAAATAGAAAAATTAAAATACCAAGTATGGTATCTCTGGTGGGTCAGGGTCAGTATTCTCATTCTGAGGAAGTGGA
This sequence comes from Carlito syrichta, assembly GCF_000164805.1. Taxonomy (NCBI): domain Eukaryota; kingdom Metazoa; phylum Chordata; class Mammalia; order Primates; family Tarsiidae; genus Carlito; species Carlito syrichta. The sequence goes on along the minus strand of NW_007251208.1, from coordinate 482,682 downwards.
CAATTTTCTCTCTTCCTGCTTTTCTTTTTCTTTATCTTTTAGTTTTTTAACAAACCTCAAACTCATCCACTGTGAATGTAATTCTATCTATACTTTTGTTTTTTAAACCAGGGTTTTTTATTTCTTAGTGAAAATAATATCACATGTATAATTTAGTATTTTCCACTTAACATATTAACTATTTTGTTGCATGTTATTCTACCACCTTCATAGCCATTCTCTTTGTGCCTGTGTGAATAGTAGATATCAGGTGTTTCAACTCTTTTGTAGTGGTAAATAGACATTTTTGTTTTATAAGTGGTAAAGCCAACCCAACTATTCTGAGTTTGGCTAGAAAGTAGGAGAGTAACACTGTAAACAAAACCATGATATAATTTAACATTTTAGTACATTTAATTTAAAAACCATGGAAATACTTACCTTTACCAGCTGTAGGTCAGCAAAGAAATGAGAACAAAGAATATTCAAATGCTTTAGGAACATATATATCAATGTAACTAGACATTTTAATTTTTACATAATTTTTCAATTTCTACTCATAATTTTAAAAGCTGTTCTAAAAGGTGATCAGGAAAGAAGAAAAAAAAAGAAATATAAGGGAAGAAATACTATGGGTAAAACTACTCTCTGGAGCAATTCAATGACATCTCTCTGATAGGTCAGGGTCAGTATTCCCATTCTGATGAAGTAGAACATTTTATTTCTTTTTGCCTTTCTTTTCTTTATTTTTTTATTTTTAAGAAAGACAAAACAGCAGGGGTATGCTCTGATTAAAAATTTTACTAGCCCCATGGAATACAAGACAGCTGTTAACACAATTTAGTTTGGTTTTTTAGTTATAACAAGTTCCTCTAACCTGATCAACCCTGCATTGACAATACATTGTTATTAATAGTAGAAAGGTTTTGTTACCAACAGATTATATGGATATATGAATTAACTACTTATTTTGAACCTGTTTTCATTCATTCTGTATTGTCTAGCCATTGTTGTAATGTTCTAGGCTAGTGGCTCCAACCACTTTTCTTTTTCTTTTCTTTCTTTCTTTTTTTTTTTTTGAGTTGGAGCCTCACTCCTTCGCCCAGGCTGGAATGTAATGGCATGCATGCTCACGGCCACCCCAGCGTCGACCTTCTGGGTTCCAGCGATCCTTCTGCCTCAGCCTTCCGAGTAGCCAGAACTACAGGCACACGCCACCATGCCCGGCTATTTTTAATTTTATTGTAGAGATGAGGTCTCGTCAAGTTTCCCAGGCTGGTCTCGAACCCGCAGATTCAGGTAATCCACTCGCCTTGTCCTCCCAAAGTGCTGGGATTACAGGCTGAACCACCGAGCCAGACCTCCAACCACTTTTCTTGTCACCATATGCAAGAGATGCTATCTGTGTGCTTAGCACGTTCCTCGAGCATTCCTTGTAGGGGCTGATTCTTCCCCAACTTTAACCCTGCCCTCTAGAACATTTGGCAATGTCTGAAGTCATTCTGGTTGTTAGCCCTGGTGGTGGGATGGTAAGGGGGATTATTGACACATCTACTGAACATCTAGTGGGCAGAGGCCAGGGTAATGCACAGGAAAGTCTCTTACTCAGCCTCCTGCCTGAAAAAGACTTTCCTAGCCCAAAATATCAATAGAGGTTGGAAAATCCTGCTTTAACTTATGAAAAAACTAATCATTCTATCATTCTGCTTCTGGTCAAGATGGCATAATTGAGAACAGATTTACACTCCTTTCTGAAATGACTAAAAATTTGGGGCAAAAAATTACAAAATGGTTCTCAAAACACTGTACTTTGGGCAACACAGGGAAAGTGATTCCTGAGAGACAGGAAATAAACAGACGAGTCTTATAGTCACCCCAGGATACTACCAGGATAGACTCTAGGCTGTGGTACAGGGAACAGGAAGCCAGGAAAAGCCTAGTGGTTTTGAGTAGAGAAGATGGAGTTGAGAAGATGTAGCTGACAGTTCAGAAGACCACGGTGACTAGAGTTTCTAGGGAAAAGTACTAGAGAGAAGAGAACTGCACAGAGAACTCTCCAAATCTGCAGAGGGACTCTCCCAAGGGTTCAGCTGACTACTGATCAGCTCATGCGTGCATGGAAACTCCTTGAGGCCAGGGAAATAACCAGTTTAAGGATTGGACGGAACAGTGCTCCAACCTCTCACAGGCTAGAATGGCACTTATTCCCAACAGCAAGAATATAAAACCTCATAATTCTCAGGTTACCAGTTAGAGTATTAAGAAAGACCTTGGTCCAGAAGTGAAGAAAATTAATTCTAGACTAAACACAGCTTGGTGTCATCTAATAAAACTTACAGCAAACTCTGAAAGGATTGAATTGTTTCCAAGTATAATGACATAACTGTGTCTCAGAAGAAAGCTCAAGAACATTTTCGTGAAAAAATGACACCATGGCACATCATAATCAAATCACTCAAACAGAGTGTTAAAGAGAAAATCTTTAACGCAAATAGAAAACACACACACACACACACACACACACACACACACACACACACGCACACACACGCACACACACGTTACTTATAGAGAAACAAACCAAGTAACAGCACATTTCTCACTGGAAATATACATGCAAGCTAGAAAAAAGTGGAACAAAATCTTTAAAATACTAAAAGAAAAGTATCTTTCAAAATGAACGTAAAATAAAGACTTTTTCACATATATAAAAGCTGAAGTAATTCATCACTAAGCAGAACTGCACTACAAGAAAAGTCAAAGGAAATCCTTCAAGAAGTAAAATTGCTATACAATAAAAAGCACTGGAAATGGTAAATGCATAGATAAATACATAAAATTTTCTCTCACTATTTACATTTTAAAAAGATAACTGATTGTTTAAGACAATAACAACAACAATAATAATGTATTGTGGGATTTGTAACATTTAGAGGCAAAATATATGACAAATATAATACAAAAGCCAGAAGGGGAAAAATGAGAGTTTTCTATTCTAAGGTTCATATACTATACATGAAATTGTATAGTAGCCCTAGAAGATAGACTGTTATAAGTTTAAAGTACATATTTTAAATTCAAAAGTAATCACAAAGATAATAAAACAAGCAATTGGACTGAAATAAAACTACTATTTATAATAACACCAAATATGAAATACCAACAGAAAAAATCTGTCGAGATGTACCAGATCTGCTCACTGAAAACTGCAAACATCCCAAAGAGAAATTAAAGATAATTTAAATGAGTGAATTGATAAACTGTATTCATGGACTGGAAGATTCAATATTGGTTAAGATGTCAACTTTCAAAGTTTTCCAAAGACTGACCTATAGACTCAAGGCATTCATTCCCAATGAAAATCCCTACAAGAAATGTCAAATGTTTAAAAAAATTTACACTGTACTCCATAAACACACATAATTATTACCAATTAAAAGTAAATAGATTTATTTTAAAAATTCATGGGAAAATGCAGATGACATAGAATAACCAAAACACCTTTGTACAAGAAAAACTGGTTTGGAGGAATAGCACTATCTGATTCTAAGATTTACAAAATGACAGAAATCAAGATAGTATGGTAATAATATCAAGACAAACAAACTGATCAAAAGAAAAGAAAGGAGAACCCAGAAATATACTCATGTGCAGTCAGTTGATTTTTGACAATGTGCAGGGATAATTCAGTGAAAGAGTCTTTTCAGCTATTTGTACTAGAACAACTGGATATCCATATGTTATCCATAAACATTCATGAATCCTTTCATTGATATACAAATATTAACACAAAATGGCTGTAAAATATAAAATCCAAATCTATAGCATTTCCAGAAAAGGGCATGGAAGAAAATCTTTGTGATCTTGATAAGGCAAAGATCTTTTAGTTATAATGCCAAATGCATAACCTTTAGAAATGGATACGCCTTTAGAATAAAATAAAATAAAGTAAATGGATAAAATGTTTATCTTCAGGTAACCTCTTAGGTCCCCTCCCACTGTGGGAGCTTTTTTGTCTTCTTGATAAGTCCTGCTTTCTAAAAAAAAAAAAGTTTATCTTCAAAATTAAGAACTTATTCTCTTTGAAAGAGAATATTAAAAGATATAAAAAGACAAGCCACAGATTAGGAGAAAAGATTGCATATCACATATTTGATAAGTATCTTTTATACAGACTATACAGGCATACCTAACTTTTTGTGTTTCCCAGAGGTGGGTGTTTTTCATGAATCAAACATTTTGGCAAACTAACATCATGCAAGTCTGTCGGTGTCATTTTTCTAATAGCACATGCTCATTCCATGTCTCTGTCACATTTTTGTAATTCTTGTAATATTTCAAATTTTTTCATTATTATTATATCTATTATGGTGATGTGATCAGTGATCTTTGATACTGCTATTGTTAACTGTTTTGGGGTGCAATGAATTGTACTGATATAAAACAGTAAACAACTGATAAATACTGTGTATGTTTTAATAGCTCCACCCACTAGACTGTCCCCCCATCTCTCCCTCTTTCCTAGGACCTCCCTATTTCTTGAGACAAATAATTTTGAAATTTGGCCAATTAATGGACTCGAATTGTCCAAGTGAAAGGAAGAGTCACAGGTCTCTCACTTTAAATCAAAGCTGCAAATGATGAAGCTTGGTGACTACGGCATTTTGAAAGCCAAGATAGGCTGAAAGCTAGGCCTCTTGCACCAAAGTGCTTCATCAGTGTTCACATGTGCTACATCAAAGTGCTTCATCAGTGAACACATGAGTAATAAGAAAGTAAACAGGAGAGAAAGTAAAATTATTGTTGATATTGAGACAGTTCTAGTGGTCTGGATAGAAGATCAAACCAGCTACATTTCTTTAAACCAAAGACTAATCCAGAGCAAGCCCCTACCTCTCTTCAATTCTATGAAGGTTCAGAGAGGCGAGGAAGCTACAGAAGGAAAGTTTGAGGTTTGTAGAGATTGGCTCACAAGGTTTAAGAAAAGAATCCATCTCTATAAAGTTCACTTGCAAGGTGAAGCCACAAGTGCTGATGCAGACCCTGCAGCAAGTTATCCAGAAGATATAGCAAAGATCATTGATGAAGGTGGCTTTATTAAACAACAGATTTTTCATGTAGACGAAACAACCTTCTATTGGGAGAATATGCCATCTAGGACTTTCATAGCTAAAGAGGAGAAGTAAATGACTGACTTCAAAGGACACACTCTTTTGTTTGTGGTTAATGCAGCTGGTGACTTTAAGGTGAAGTCAGTGTTCAGTTACTCTTCCAAAAATTCTAGGGCCCTTAAGAGCTATGCTAAATCTACCTATCCTGTGCTCTATAATTGAAACAACAAAGCTTAGCTAACAGCACATCTGTTTACAGTATGGCTTATTGAATATTTTAAGCCCATGTATGAGGCCTACTGCTCAGACAAAAAAAATTTATTTCAAAGAAATAAAATGTACAATAGATTAAGTAAAATGAGATAGAAGTACACCATTACACTGTATGCAACAATCAGAAGAATGAGGTTAGATGCACGCATACACATATGGGCAAATTATAAAAACACAGAGCTGAGTGAAAAATGTAAAACTGAGTAAGACAAATAATACACTACCATTTATGTAGTTTGACACTAAATGCACACATACAAAATACAATATTGCAAGATGACAAAGGAAGTTCACATTAAATGCTGTAGAATTGTAGCTCACAGGGAAAGGGTCAGAGATTGGCCTATGGAAATGGCAGACAATGAAGCTGTAAAAATATGGTTTTATATATCAGGAATCAAAACCAAGAGGAACAAAAAAAACATAGATCAGTCAGATGGAGGAAAGTGCTTTTGGAAAGAGATCCGACTAGAGTTTATTCAGTGGTGGGGGTGGACAACCAAAAAAAGTTAGAAGAAAAAAAGTTCTGGAGGAATGCTAAAGGAGTCTTGTGCTTTGATGCCCGATGCAGGCACAGCCCAGGAAGACTTATTCGACCTGGCACTTTAACTAGAAAAGAAGCAAGAGGAGAAGTCAATGACTGACTTCAAAGGACCACACTCTTTTGTTAGTGGCTAATGCAGCTGGTGACTGGGTTAAAATAGAAATGCCTGCGTGCCCAGTGCATTGCTGGAGAATATCCATCAAGTTACTATGCACCACTTACTGTGGCCAGAACCCACTAAACATGATAAAAGGGGTTCAAAGATGGCTGGAGTTGAGACAAGGAGGACACAGACTATGTGGACCTCATTGCCAAATGTCATGAGCAATGCATACTAGCATACAATTAATGGAACCAAGAAGCAGATTATGCCCTAGGCCACCATGGACTAGATGCTACAAGTCAATGATATCACAATCTTATGTAATCCCTCTGGAACTTAATTTACTCTGGGCGATATGGAAGAAGGAGAGTCTAGAATTAATTGGATTTAAATCTGTGACTCAGTTGTTTTGATGAGTTTAAGTTTTTTTGCAACATGAGGAATGAGGATTTAAGATATGTTCAATTGTACAGAAATAAAGTCATACTTCTGCACACCCTAGTTCTGATGGAAAATTCTTATCTGCTGTACCATACTCTATGTGTATTACCAGTGGGTGAGATGAAGGTTAAAAAAAGAGTTAAATTTTTAAATAAAGTGAAAATATACACCTTAATATGCTTTGTTTATTTTATCTTTAAAGATGATAATGCTGTCAATTTTTTTTTATTTATAAAGAAAAGAAGTTTATTTGGCTCACAGTTCTGCAATGCTGCCAATTTTAAAGTAAGAATAAATAAGAAATTTTCAATAAATTTAACAAGTTTCAATACATAATATTCCTAAATAGTTTTCACTGTAATTTTAAAAATGTGCCCAAATTAATTAAGGTAACCTGTGAAAGAAGGTTACCTATGAATTAAGGTAACCTGTGAAGAAAAAACTCATATTCTATCTTTAATTATTTAAAGTGCGTTTGTTTAAGATGCCCAGAGGTGATACTGAAGGGTATCTAAAAAGAAAAAAGAGTAGTTATTTAATGCATAAAAAGTAGAAGAAGAAAATAATGCATGTCAAGATGTTATTTCCTTGGAGAAGAATCTTGAGAATACAAAGGCACAGTATGAGCGTAAAGTTAAAGAAAAACATTTATTACAGGTGAAACCAGAGAAGCTAAAACATTTGATTTAGTGATTATTAAAGCTATGTTTCTACCATCATTACATAATTTATATTAATCATCAGTAAATTAAAATGAAAAATATGGTTCTTAATTTTTTAAATTAGCATACAAAAATGACATGTTTTTAAGGCTTTTGGAAAAAGAATGTTGGCTTTATGATTTATTCTTTGTATTATTTTATGCAGGAAAAAAAGGCCCATGATCCTTCTGGGTTATTAAGAACAATTGTAGAAAGTGATAGTTCATCGCTGTGGTACTGTGGAATCCTATCAATGCACTTTGGATTTTGCAATACTTTCCCCATTTCCTTAGGAGACCTAAGTCAAAATTACAATAAAAATGAATTTTCCTTGAGAAGTTTTGGAGAATTTGCTTATGTGCTCTTGAAATTCCCAGAAATACCCCAATGCCTGTCAAATTCATAATTAGAAACCACAAGTACCATTTATTCCAGATTTGTGTGAATAATTAGATAACAGATTCTATGACTACTAATATGAAGTATTTTTATTTAATTAGGAATCAGTTAATGATGTAAACTATAATGCTGAACAAATTTGCCTCTGACAATTTTATATCTTATTAAGGTTATTAATTGATAATCAAATTATTTTTTAACAAAACTTACAAAGCTGAGCATCTGTATGGAGAGTTCCTCCTTTAGGATTCAGCTTCTGGGTTTGAATGGCAGGAACTGGTTTATATGATTGACCTGTGGCTCTGTACATGGCTTGAACCCATAATATTCTGTCCTGTTCATCATCACTGGCAAATATTACAGTATCTCCTTCTTTAACAGCATTAAAGAACATATTACCACCTTGAAGACCTGTGGAGGAAGAAAGACATCATTAAAAATGTACAGGATTGGCAGATTTTAGTCTCACTCAATAACTGATCTCATGAAAAGGAATGGACTTGATATTAGCAGCTTAATCCTTTAAATATTTTTTAATTTAGGATCAAATCCACAATGTAAGGTATGAAGGGAAACAATAACAAGAAAGATTAAGGCTTTATATTGCTTTGGGAATTAAAAAATAACTCAGGGAAAAATAACAGTCTGTGACACAGTAACATTCTGCAAGACATATAAACATACCCCATAGAAATGCATAGCATAATCTGGGATTTCATAACTGAGAAGAAAGTCTTATCTGTTGGCATATTTACCATTCTATATGCAGGAGATATAGCTAATGTGATTAGCAAAAGAAAAAAAAAGTAGGGCAAAAATGGTAGTTAACATTGTGTGGCATTTTATCTTTTGTAAAATTTGTTTACAGAGATGATAACATTTTGCATTTCTAAGTGACCAATTAGTGACTATGTTCACAGATTTCTATTTCTTAATCTCTATTCATTAAATTTTAATCTCTATATTTATTACTATCTACATTTCTTGATCTTAAATATTAATGTCATTGTTATCTGTATATTTATTTATTCATTCACTTACTATGTTTTAGAGACCAGGTGTCTAGTACTGTTTCTAGTTTTAATATGAAGGAAGAGAGAGAACTACAAGAATGTGTTTGGGGGAAGAAAATTAGTAGGTATAATATATAATAATTCATTTGCCATTTCTTCCCCTATTTCTGCTGTAATTTTTGCTTTCCAGTAAAGAAGTTTTTATAAATATTGTTGATTTTCTCATATTGTTCTATTACAAATTTTTTACACATTGTAACCTTGTACTAAAATGACAGAGATAATGAATTATGGCTAAAAATAAAAGCCCTCAAAAAATATAACCTAAATCTCATAAAATCTTGCCCAGGTATATAAGTGAAATACCCACCCCAGTGGAGTTTGAACTATAGAACAAACACAGGACAGTTATAAGAATTTTGTGCAAACATGCATGGCAAGGAAGGTGATCCAATTTAGAATTACCTGGGTGGGGATCTGTATAATCCACCGTGTATCCTTCAAGCTGCATTAATTCTTGTGGTTCAGACTTTTTTTCTCTGTAACTGCACATAGCAAAGGTGTATTGGCTGACCTGATGAAGAAAACAAAGTTTGCAAGTTGGTCCCATTAAATCTATCAAATTTAACTTACAGTTTTTTCTTTATCAGAAGATTCTTTCAAGTAAAATACAATGTAATTTGCATACAAATTGTTAAACTCTTTCAAAACCTAACTCAGAGACTGAAGAACTTTCCCTTGTCAAGCTGCCTCCATTAGGTCTTCCAGGCCGATGACCCATCATTTCCCAAGTCAAAAATGATTCAGTAGCCAAGCTTCTCCGACACACTAATAGAGGCACCATGAATAAGTATACATAAGTATTCGTGTTAATAAGCTTGAGTTGTCAGGATAAATACAGACAAATAAGTTTCTTTTACTTCAGGCTTTCAGGTTGCAAATCTCTAAGAGTGAGAAATATTCCTAATTTACATAACCATAGGATCAAATTTTCAAGCATACTTATTTCAAGACTTTTAACCAAAGTGAAAAAAAAACAATCTAAATGAAAATTAAGAATTTATTGCCCGCATAACTGAACCAAACCGGAAAGGGCCAGAGTAGTGTAAGTTTTAGGCAGCCAGTGACCACACCTCCAAGATCTGCTCTGCTCTCAATGCTTCTCTTTTGGATTGGCCACATTTTGTGTGCTAAAGTCTCTCTGCCAACAATTCTTTTTTTTTTTTTTTTTTGTATTTTTCAACTTTTTTTTTATTATGGACAATTTCTGACTATAGGGCAATTAAGCTAGAAATGTATAATAAAATAGTAACTTAAATATCTTTAAAAATTGGATTTAGAGTCTATAATATTCAGTGATCTATCACAGAAAAAAATAACAGAGTTCCATATGTTCTCACCCACAAGCAGACCCTGACCATTTACCATAATATTATTATTATTATTTTATTTTTTTATCAATATTTTTTATTATGATAGTGTGGGGTACAGTTAAGGGTTAGGTATACAAATACGTTTTGTTCAGGCACCCTGTTGATAAGAGGTGTTTCCCTGACCCCAGAGGTGATTCCCTACCGTTAATCCCATCTCCCTCCCCCCCACCATAGTTTCCCACTACTGTCAGTCATTTTCTTATAGTATTACATTGGATGTTCAAGGTCCATTATATGAGTGAGAACATGTGTAACTCGGATCTTTGTTTCTGTGAGAGGTCACTCAGTATTATAGACTCTAGTTCCATCCAGGTTGCTGAGAAATTCATGATTTTATTCCTTTTTATGGCTACGTAGTATTCCATCGTGTATATGTACCACATTTTTTAATCCAGTCCTCTTTTGATGGGCAGCATGGTTGGTTCCAGGTTCTTGCTATTGTGAACAATGCTGTGATAAACATACGTGTGCAGGTATCTTTTTTATAAAGTGATTTGAGTTCTTCAGGATATATTCCCAGTAGGGGGATTGTGGAGTCATATGGGAGGTTGATATTTAGAGCTTTTAGGAATCGCCACACTGCTTTCCACAGAGGTTGCACTAGTTTACACTCCCACCAACAGTGTAGCAGTGTTCCCTTTTCTCCATACCCTCTCCAGCAGCTGTTACTTTTTGAGTTGTTGATAACTGTCATTCTGACTGGAGTTAGGTGGTATCTCAAGTGTGGTTTTGATTTGCATCTCCCTGATGATTAGTGAGGTTGAACATTTCTTCATGTGTCTGTTGGCTGCTCGGATGTCTTCCTTTGTGAAGTGTCTGCCCATATCTTTTGCCCATTTTATAATGGGGTTGTTTGTTTTTTTCTTTTCAGCACATTTAAGTTCCTTGTAGATCCAAGACGTTAAGCCTTTGTCAGACCTGGTGTTGGCAAATCCTTTTTCCCAGTCTGTAGGCTGTCTCCCTGCTCTCTTGATTGTTTCTTTGGCTATGCAGAAGCTTGTCAGTTTAATAAGGTTCCACTTGTCTATCTTCTCTCTTATGACCTGTGGATTTCAGGTTTTGTTCAGGAATTGGATGCCAGTTCCAATTTCCATGAGGATATGTCCTTCATTTTCTAAGGTTTTTATTGTTTGGGGTTTTACATTTAGGTCTCTGATCCATTTAGTTAACCTTTGTGCATGGGGATAGATAGGGGTCCTGTTTCAATCTTCTGCATGTGGTCAGCCAGTTTTCCCAGCACCATTTACTGAATAGGTTTCTCCTCTTCCCAGTGGTAGGTGGTGGAGGCTTTGTCAAAGATGAGTTGGCTGAGAAATCGAGGTTTTGCTTCTGGAATCTCAATTCTATTCCATTGATCTATATGCCTGTTCCTATACCAATACCAAGCTGTTTTGATGATTGTAGCTTTATAGTAGAGTTTGAAGTCTGGTAATGTGATACCCCCTGC
>NW_007251208.1:469515-471218 GCF_000164805.1 Carlito syrichta | reverse complement strand
GAATTCCTGGGTTGTTTTTTCTAGGTCTGAGAATAATGTTGCTGGTAATTTGACGGGTATTGCATTGAATTTGTAGATTGCCTTAGGTAAGATGGACATCTTCACAATGTTGATTCTTCCAATCCAAGAGCATGGAATATTTTTCCACTTGTTTGTGTCATCTGTGATTTCTTTGAGCGGTGTTTTGTAGTTTTCATTGTAAAGGTCTTTCACATCTCTGGTTAGGAAGATACCAAGGTATTTCATTTTTTTTTTTTTTTTGGTGGCTATTGTGAATGGAATTGTGCTTTTTATTTGGGTTTCTGTTTGTTTATTATTGGTGTAAAGAAATGCGATTGTATTTTGCACATTTATTTTGTATCCTGAGACTTTGCCAAAGTCCTTTATCAGTGTAAGGAAGTTTTTGACAGATTCTCTTGGATTTTCAAGTTACACAATCATATCATCTGCAAAGAGAGATAACTTGACTTCCTCTTTTCCTATTTGGATACCCCTGATTGCCTTCTCTTCTCTGATTGCTCGAGCCAGGACTTCCAATACTATGTTGAACAGGAGGGGTGAGAGTGGGCATCCTTGTCTTGTTCCAGTTTTTAGGAGAAATGGTTCCAATTTTTGTCCATTTAGGAGTATGCTGGCTGTGGGTTTCTCATAGATGGCTTTTACTATTTTGAGGTATGTTCCCCGTATGCCTAGATGTTCGAGGGTTTTTATCAAGAAGGGGTGCTGGATTTTATCAAAAGCTTTTTCTGCATCTAATGATACAATCATGTGGTTTTTGTTTTGACATCTGTTGATGTATTTAATTACATTTATGGCTTTACGAATGTTGAACCAGCCTTGCATCCCAAGAATGAAGCCTACTTGGTCATGATGGATGATTTTTGAGATGTATTATTGAATCCAGTTTGCCAAGATCTTGTTGAGGATTTTAGCATCTATGTTCATCAAAGATATTGGCCTGTAGTTCTCTTTCTTTGTTGGATCTTTACCTGGCTTGGGTATCAATGTGATGTTGGCTTCGAAGAATGATTTGGGGAGAGTTCCAACTTTTTCAATCACCTGGAATACCTTCAGTAGGATTGGTATCAGCTCCTCCTTAAATGCCTTGTAGAATTCTGCTGGAAAGCCATCTGGACCAGGACTTTTTTTTGGAGGTAGTTTTCTTATTAGGTAGTTGCTTTCCTTGATTGTTATGGTCTATTTAGAGTCTCAATTTCTTCTTGTTCCAACCTAGGTAGGTTGTGTGAGGTCAGAAAGTCCTCCATTTCCTTAAGATTTTCAAGTTTGTTTTCATACAAGTGTATGTAGTAGTCTCCAATGATCTTTTGTATTTCCTCAGGGTCATATGTGACTTCATCTTTTGTGTTTCTGATTGTGCTTATTTGGGTTTTTTCTCATTTTTTCTGGTCAGTCTAGCTAGGGGCCCATCGATCTTGTTTATCCTTTCGAAGAACCAGCTTTTTGTTTCATTGATTTTTTTGTATTATCTTTTTGTCTTCTATGTCCTGGATTTGGGCTTTTATTTTGGTGATCTGGATTCTTCTGCTGAAATTAGGGTTTTTGTGGTCTTGTTTTTCCAGCTTACTTAGGTGGCTTGTTAGGTTATTAATTTCTGTTCCTTCCATTTTCTTCATATGTGTTTGTAGGGATATAAATTCCCCTCTTACTACAGCTTTTAAGACGTCCCAGAGATTTTGGTAAGA
>NW_007251208.1:405582-469100 GCF_000164805.1 Carlito syrichta | reverse complement strand
CAATGTTTATTTTTATTCCACTGTGGTCCGAGAAGGTGCATGGTAGAATTTCAGTCCTTTTAAATTTGCTTATGCTTGATTTATGGCCAATCATGTGGTCGATCTCAGAATACGTTCCATGCGGTGATGAGTAGAATGTGTACTCTGTGGTCTTTGGATGGAATGTTCTGTAGGTATCAATTAAGTCCATTTGGTCCAAAGTCACATTTACGTTCTGGATCTCCTTGCTGATTTTTTGTCCTGATGGTCTGTCTAGGGTTGTGAGTGGGCTATTAAAGTCCCCAGTTATGATGGTGTTAGAGTCAGTATCTTTCTTTAATTTTCCTAGAAGTTGCTTTATGAAAATTGGCACACCTATGTTGGGTGCATATATGTTTAGGATAGATATTTCTTGTTGATGGATTGAGCCTTTTATCATTATGTAGTGGCCTTCTGTATCTTTTTTGATTTTTAATAGGTTGAAGGGTATTTTGTCTGAAATTAAGATCGCTGCTCCTCCTTTCTTTTGTATTCCATTCGCCTGAAAGTTTGTTTCCCATCCTCTTACTTTGAGTCTGTGGGTGTCCTTTCTAGTGAGGTGAGTCTCTTGAAGGCAATAGATTGTTGCCTGATGATATTTTATTCATTTTGCCATTCTATGTCCTTTCAGTGGTACATTTAGTCCATTCACATTTAGGCTAATAATTGAAATGCAAGAGTTGATCCCTGTCATAAGGTTCTTACAGAGTTGTTGTTCCTGTGTGTTTGTTGTCTTTCTTTTGGTTTTGGAGTTGGTTCATGTGTGTTTTTAATCTTTTGCCTGTAGTCTTGTGAAGAATGTTGCTGTTCTTTTTTCCTTTTCTTCTGTGTTCAGTACTTTCTTAAGTGTTTCTTGTAGAGGTGTAGGTTTGAGGGATTGGATATTTGGAAAAGATTTCAATTCTCCCTCACTAATGAAGCTTAGTTTGGCTGGGTAGGTTATTCTTGTTTGAAATTTTTTATCTTTTAGAACTTTGAAGATAAGGCTCCAGGCTCTCCTAGTCTGAAGGGTTTCTGTGGATAAATTTGCTGCTATTCTGATTGGTCTTCCCTGGTAGGTAGCCTGGCCTTTTTCTCTTGCTGCCTTTAGGATTTTTTCTTTTATAGCTACTTTGTTTAGGCAAATTATTATGTGTCTGGGAGTTGGTCTTCTCATTTGTTGTCTTGCAGGGGTTCTCTGACTTTCTTGTGCTTGAATTTTTGCATCACTGATGAGATGAGGGAAGTTTTCTTGAATGATTTCGTGAAATGTTTGTTCCAGTGTGACCTCTTACTCTCTCTCCGCCTCAGGAAGGCCAATTACTCTTAGATTGGGTCTCCTGAAGTCATCATTCATCTCCTAAAGGTTTTGTTCTGACTTTTTAAGTTTCTTTTCGATGTTTTTGACAGTTTGGGCTAGTTCTGTATTTTGGTCTTCAAGTTCTGAGATTCTTTCTTCTGCTTGGCTAATTCTGCTTTCCATGCTAATTAGTTTGTTATTTATTTCCATCACAGTATTCTTTACTGCTGTTATTTCTGTCATCAGCTCCTTCCTATTTTCCTCTTGTCTCTCCTCAATTTTTTTAATTCTATTAATGCCTTGATGTCTGGGTTTGTTGTTTGTGACCAGTCATTCTGGGAGCTCTTCATTGTTTGTGTTCTGAAGTCTGTTTTCTCAGTGTCTGACCTCCCAGGGGTCTGTGTGAGCCCTGTGTTCTTCTTTTGGTTTTTCTTCATTTGTGCAGATTTTCCCTCCCTACTTTTCCCTTCCTTCCACCTCCCCATCTTCTTTAATTCTGTTATTCAGGGGTGGAGGGGTTTCTTTTACTTCTTTTTGTTCAATCGCCTATTCTTCCTAATATATTTCCTATTGCTTTGTTCAGTTCTGGAGTTGGACTGTGGTTTGAGAGCAGTCCTTTTTGTAGTTTTGGGATTTAATTAAGGGGGGGAGCTGTGATTCAAAATCTCTCTGCAGATCCTGGTGTTCACCAACATTTGTATGGATAGTCTGAAACCCACTTCCCATGCCTTGGAGTCTGTCCATGCAGTGGGGTTGTAGGTTTTCTCCCTGAAAGCAAAATGAGGTTAACAGAGGGGAGAAAATGGAGCAGGCAGTTGGGAGGGGGGGTGGAGAGAGAGAGAGGGGTGAGAGGGAAAACAGTTGAGTGTACCGACTGGTAAGTGAAAAGAAACACAAAGACTGAAACAAATATAAAGAAAAACAATAACCACGACTGAAAACTAACCAACAACCATATAAAAATCTAAAACATACAATGAGCTAATGTACGCACTGATCAACCTCCTTATTGGCATGCTGTTCCTTCATACAAATATGGGATTTACAGAGAAATAAGACAAAAGGAAAAGGGGGGAGAAAGAAAAGAAAAAAGAAAAAAAAAGTGGAAAAAAAAGGAGAGGGGAGAGATAGATTAAAGTCCATAGACTAACAGAATCAGTCAAGCACACTCTGAGACTTTTCCTTTAAGTCCAATGTCCTTTCAGTTCTGATTTCTAGCTGTCTTTGCAGGCTGGTAGAATTGTCCACCATTAGGGTCAGTTGCCCCAGCCTGCTGTGAAGAACAGTTGAGATATGGGCCCCCTGCCCAGTCTATCACTGAGATCTGGCCTTTTCCATTTTTCAAGCAGGATGAGCCTCTGCTATTCCCGTTTTGATGCTATTACCTTGGCTACCCAGCAGGTGGTGCTATCCCATGCTACAGTCCAGAGGGAAGGGCGTCTGCTCCGGATCCACAACTTGTTGCCGCAACTTCACCGGGGAGTTCCACAGGCCTTTCTCCGGGCTAGGGGCGTGGCGTGGCAGCAGGGATCTCAGAAGATCCAGTTTGCAGGGCTTCATGGTCCGAAGTCATGGGTGGCTTCAGATATGAGCTGGGAATGACCGCAGTGGCGGTATTGCAGCTGCAGGAGCAGCCCAGTCCTGCCGCAGCGACCGCAGAAGCAACCCACTCCCACCGTGGCGACTGCAGGAGCAGCCCGGTTCGTCGTGATACCCCAGTAGTGATGGCGGGTGACAGTGGCGGCTGAGCTCCCTGTGAAGAGCAGGCTGTGGAAGATGGGGTCTGTAGCCCCTGGGAGAGAGCTAGGGTCTTTATGGGTGTTCTCTTTTGCAGAGGGTTTCACAGACCCTGCCGGTCAGTCACCATCTTGCCAGAATTCCCATTTACCATAATATTATATGAAAGGGATTGACAGTAGTGGGACACTGCCTGGCTGGGGGGTGGGGACACAACATCAACAAGGGTACCTGATCCCAAACTAGGCAAAGTGGGGACCCAAGGGAGGCCCAAACTTTACCTGTACAATGTCTACTTGTATTGTATACATAATACTGACTTGTACCCCACATCTGTAAAACGAAATATATAAAAAAATCTTTAAAAATTAAGGAATGCATTTGTATATAACCTCCTGGTCAATAAAGTAATATCAGTATGAAGCAGGAAATTTTTTTTATTTTTAATTTTTATTATAAAGATGTGGGGTACAATTCAGGGTTAGGTATACAAACATTGATCATGCAGGTACCCTTGTTGATGAGGTATGCCCTTCCCCCACCAGCAGTTTCCCTCAACTGCCAATCCCACCCCCCCCCACCCCACCAACAGTTTCCCACCAATTGCTTTCCTATAGCATTATAATTGTTCAAGGTCCTCTTACGAGTGAGAACATATGGAACTCTGTCCTTTGTCTCTGTGATAAATCACTGAGTATGATCGACTCCAAATCCATCCAGGTTGCTGCAAAGTCCATCTATTTGCCCTTCATTATGGCGGTATAATATTCCATTGTGTATACGTACCACATTTTTTTTGTTTTTATCCAGTCCAGTTTCGATGGGCAACATGGTTGGTTCCATGTTTTTGCTATTGTGAATACAGCTGCAACAAACATACATGTGCAGGTATCTCTTTTGTAGAATAATTTGAGTTCCTCCAGGCATATTCCCAATAGGGGAATTGCTGGGTCATATGGAAGGTAAATTTTTAGTTCTTTCAGAAACCACCACACTGTTTTCCAAAGAGGTTGTTCTAGTTTGCAGTCCCACCAGCAATGTAGAAGCGTTCCTTTTTCTCCACATCCTCGCCAGTATCTGTTGCTGTTTGTTTTATTAATGATGGCCATTCTTACAGGGGCTAGGTGGTATCTCATGTGGTTTTGATTTGCATTTCTCTGATGATGATTGAGGCTGAGCACTTTTACTGCCAACAATTCTAAAGTCACCTTCCGGATTGTTCCAACTTGGGTCAGAAGGCCATATTTAAATCAAGGACTGTGGCCAAGAGGAGAAAGTTTCATTGGCCCAGTTTGGGTGAAAAGCTCACATAGTAGCAAAGAATGTTGTATGCTACAATACTTAGGTTCTTACAGGTCCCCTCTGTAAGAGGGAGGAGCTGCTCCCAGCAGAGGAAAGGATGCTTGGTGGATCAAAGAATATGTACATTGCAAAATATCCTGCAATGCAGGATTCCAGGGAAAACAGTTTGGTTAATGTTCACTATTTCCTTTTTCTGTTTTTAAGTGTAAAATGAAACTAAGGAAACATCACACCTTCTAACAGACAATTATTTCTTCAAGAGGATGCCAAAGGGAGATAATTATGAAAAACAGTGAAAACATAGACTACATTAAGATTTGCTTCATTAAAGGATACCATGAAGAAAGTAAAAAAGGCGAAGGCATAGACTAAGAGAAGATGAATGCAAAACATATATTCAACAAATAATTCTCATCAGAAACAGAAATAACTCAAAATCAACAAGAAAAAACCAGAACACACAGTAGAAAAATGAGCAAAAGATGACTGCTCTCTCTTTTATTTTCACATCGATTTTTCACAACTGCTATCTGTACCCCAGCACAGAAAAAGAGAGGTTTGAGGAAGGTGCTGAGATCAACATTGGTACTTTTAAAATGAAGAAATATATATTCTGTTCCAAGAAGTGAGAGCTTACTCTGCTCTTCTACAAAGTAAATGGTGCCTTTTTTGTGGACACTACTACGTGAGAGCCCGCAGAACTGCACTGCAGATTTGGTATTTAAAACTCAAAATGAACACAACTTTAACACACCATTAAGAACAAGACTGATTAAATTAGCAAAAATGAAAATGGTTGCTAATACATAGGGAAGCCACTATTTTATGACACTTGTGGTTCTTACTACACTAAGTTTTTCCTTTCTTTTTCCTCGTCTTACACATTGTCAATGAATTTACTTTTCCCCTTGGGTAGGTCTAAGGCTTACAAATGAAAGCTTGTGGCTCCCATAAGGGGTTTGTTATTAGCATTTAACAGTTTTAGTTTTCTTATGTAAAAAAGCATGACTGTATGTTTTCTTTGGGGCAGAGGGAAAGAGGTGGCGTGATGAGTGGTGATAAATTAGTCTATTTTCATTATTTGTTCTAAAAAGAAGTGCATTCTCGTGTTTCAGAAAAATAACCTAGTCCAAAGTCCCACTTTTCTTTTATAAAGTTACTTCATACAGTGCTATCTGTAAAAATATTATGCAATATCCAATCATAAAAAAGTAGAATGATATACTAATATGCTTGCATTCATCATCCAGTATATGCTCACATATGCATGCTTTAAGGTTTATTTTTAAGGGACAGACACAATTGATGCCTATATATACCTACCTGAGTCCATCTCCTTTCTCTTCTCAGAGGTAACTACCATGCTGAATCTTGTGTTTATTATTTTCATGCATGTTTTAAAACTTTTATTCCATATAGGAAAATTGATAAATAAAATCAAGTGTTTTTGCATGTTTTCACACTTTATATGAATAGATCATATGTATTCTTTTGCAACTTTTTTCCCCAAAAGATCAACATTTCTGATGTTTAACCAACTTGATATATACAGTACATATATGCTTGGGACTGTTAGGTCTTTCTTGCACTGGTCTATCTTTCTAGTAAACAGTTCCATTTATATTTATGTAGTGAATATTTGTCATCTCTGATACTGCTTATTGTCTTTTAGTCTATCTTGTATATCTTGTAGTATATTCACAAAGCTATATATTCTTTCTTTTGGTTAGTAAGTGCTTGGTAAATGTTATTTTTTAATCTCTTCAGCATTAACTACTTTATGTTC
This sequence comes from Carlito syrichta, assembly GCF_000164805.1. Taxonomy (NCBI): domain Eukaryota; kingdom Metazoa; phylum Chordata; class Mammalia; order Primates; family Tarsiidae; genus Carlito; species Carlito syrichta. Next base: position 462,978 of record NW_007251208.1, on the reverse strand, counting down.
TATTTTAGATTCCTATAAACAACAAGCAATTGGGTTTGGTTTTTTTTTTTTTTGGCCCTGAAAATTTTGTCTTTTAGCATACAAGTAAAGATCATTTATATTTGCTGATATATGTATTTCTACTATTATCCCTTTCTATTTTCTTTTTTTCTCATTACTGTCTCCATTAAACAGGAACAAAATCTCCCCTTTTCTCTGACGACGTAGCAACTATACATTATGTCTATTCTTTTAGTGATTCTTCAAATTCTATTTTGTTTTTGTCTATCTCCTCCTGAATACAGGAAATGTTGTGTGCCTGACTTCCATCACCCACTGTCATCTGTAAGTCAGTATTCATTTTATTTGTTCTAATATATTTTAGTAATATATATTTAACATTAATAAAAATTATTCATTATTAAAATATGCAGTTGTATACAGTCAATATTTATCTTTGTCCTTGTGCTTACCCATTTTCTTGCTGACCACTGCTTCTTAAATCACATTCTATTACTCAGAGTTCAATTTCTTTCTTTCTTTAATAAAAAGCCTTTAAGCCAGTTTTTTCTTTGTATTTGAAAATATGCCTTTGACTTTTCCTTACTCAGTTTAGTTGTTTATAGAGTATTTTAGCCTAGTAATCTAGGCAGCACTTTGAAAATAGTATTCCATAGACAAAAGGCTCACGCATCCATGTTGAAAAGTCTGAAGAAAGTTCAACCATGGTTCTCCCTTGGTAGTTAATTTGTCTTTTCTTTATCGTTGGTTATTTATTTGTTTCTTTTTTTAAAGTTTATTTTATTATAAAGATGTCGGGTTATGGTTGTTTTCTAAGTGTTCTCTCAATCTTCATCATCTTGTTAAGTCATTGTGAAATTTCTAGGAGTTAAATGCTTATCTTGGTTAATGTTTATTATATTTCTAGGATCTGATCATTTATAATCATGCTGGAAACTTGCCCATCATTATCTATTCAAATGTTGCCTCTATTCAAATGTGGCCTCACTTTTTATGCAATATCTTCCTTCAATTTTATTGGAAATAATCTTGGAGCTTTAGTTATTTCTTCCATATTTTTAACCTTTACATATTTTGTTTTTTTCAAATCTCTTCATGCTGAGTTCTAAGTAATTTCTTCAGATTTTAATATTCTATCATTAATTACATCATCATTTTTGTCTTCAGACATGTCTAACTTAATACTTAACGTGTCTAATGAGGTTCCAATGTCAGTGACTAAGTTTTAGAAGTTCTATATAGTTCTTTTTCAAATCTCCTTGTTTATTTTGCATACTTTTACATTCTTTGTGTTTAGTTCAATTATTTTTTTGAAACTGCTTATAAATTTAACTACTTTAAATAAAATGATTTTATGGTTCATGTATGTGACAGCTCTGTATCTGAAATTCCTAGAGGTATAAATGATCAGTTCATTTTTGTTATTGTACATTATGAACTAATAATCAGCACAGTTTTATCTGTGTATTTTGTATAAGGTCTTGGTTATGGAAAGCCTAGCCAAAAAAAGAAACAAAATTAAAAATAATGCCAGCTGCCCCAGAGTTATCACCAATCTAGGAATGCATTTTTTTGTTAATTTCTTAACTTGGGTACTTCCGTCATATTTAATAAAATAAACTGGAACTTCGACACTGAGTACAAACTACTAGTTACAAATTCTGGGGGTTAGTTAGTTTTTCTACACATTCAGAACCTGAGCCTAAACACAAGGCTACTAGTCAAGGGCATTTTTTTTTCTAGTCCACCAATTTCACTGAGATCTAGCTCAATGAAATTTCCACTTTAAGAATATTATAAGTCATATCTTCTTTCTCTGAGTGAGCAATAAAATCTCAAGTGCCTACATGTCAACTTCAACACCCTCTAATCTCTTACTCCAGCATCACTGCAGTCACAGTGTCAACTCACAAATTTAGCTATTCTAGTTGATTTTGGTCCCCAAGATTTTCCTTTTTTCTTGCAGTTCAATTATGCATTTTTTTAAAAAGTGCATTATATTTCATTCAGCATTTCTATGTGTTGACTGAAAAACAGTTCTTAGCATCACCTTGGAAACTAGCCCAAACTACCAATTTAAATCCTTTGGCTAATCCTTCCATCTCAGTTTTGTTTTATGAAGTTTCTAAATAATACATCTAACCTGTACCTGTATAAGAAAGGCCATACATGTCCTTTTTACCACATTCCAGACATGAAAACAGCAACAACAACAAAAAACTATGCTAATGGGGTTAGTATATAAAACCAAACACAGGTCATCAAAATTATCTTATAAGTAATTAAATCATGATAATTTGACATCAGAAGAACTTCACCAAGTAAATCCTTTGTAATCAATTATTAAACAAATAGAAACTATATTGAATAACGAATTCAGAAGTTTCACCTCTCCTTCTCTCATTTGTAAGTTTTTTTAAAACTTGACTAAAAAAAGTCTCCTGACACATCACCACATGAACAACCTGGCACCTGCTGGGAGAGAGATGAAGGGCACAGGAAAGTCTGCCTTCCCTGCATGGCTTGCACACATCTCCATCAATGACTAGCCGTAATCCATAGCTACCACTGTGTAAGGCACTCCAGACATACTATCTAGCAAGATTCACCCACTTTAATTCATTTATTCACCTGAACTCCCAAGCAGGCAAGTATCATCTTCATCTTTAAAATCTTATTTTCTATCTATTTCTCAATCTAGTAGATCTCTACTCCTTCTTCCAAGATTTTTACAAATTTGTCCCCTTTACCTTTGTAACTGCATTACCTTGTTTGTCATTTCTCTGCTTTTGACTCAGTTTTCTCATAATATGCATAAATTGGCTTCCACGATATGTTGGCAAGTAGTCCCTGATTTCTCTATTTTGGCATGAAATTCAACTTAGTTTGTTTGGTAAGCACTCTATTCTTCATATTTGAGAATGTATTATTTTTGAAAGCATAAACCACATACTTATCTTGTTAAATAAAATAACACTAATAGCTTGACAGCCCAAATAAGTCAACTTGTACTCTTAAATGTATCCTCTTCCACTTGCCATAACAAATGACATTTGATTTTAAATGTCATAGACTCCACTTGAAACACTCAAGAAACAATAAACATTCCCTCATGCAAGTACACGTCTCAAGCACCCATTATGTGATAGGCATAGTTGTAAGAGCCTTGGAGAAACCAGGCTTACACTTTCAGAATACTCAGATAGCTATGATGTGACCAAAGTCATAAGAAAGCTATCAAAACGCTATGGAAATTGAAGAAAACAAAATTAAACAAAGACGCAAACAAGAACTTGGGAAACAACTAGTTAGGAAGAGATTATTCACATTACAAAGAAATTTGCACCTTCTCAAAAGCATCTGATTCATATCAGTGGTGATGTATTTTTGTATTTTATATATTAGTTCTTACAGAAAAAGGTGAAGCCAGAGTATTGGAAAGTGTTATAAATTGAAAACTGGCCAGAAAAAAAAAAAAGGTAAGTATTTTTGGAACGGTAATGGAATATAATAAAATGTATAATCTAATTCTAAGTCTAATTTACGTACATAAGATACATAATATACAACATATAGTATATATGGGGTTAGATTACTCAATTCCTTCCAGGTATGCTTTCTGTTAGTATTGTTGTTCTACAAACATTTTATTTAATCAGCAAAAACTTACCAGCTGAATAAAAAATTAATACATTTGACAAAGTTTTAGATTTTGAATGTGCAGCGAGGATTTAAAAAGAAAACATTTGGAAATTAGAAACTATGGTATCTAGAAGACTCAAGATTCACTAAAACATAAACAGTTAAATCAAGAGCTAACCTTCATTAAAAGGGAAGTATAAAGATTATACTGCAAGGGTACCTGCATAATGAACATTTGTATACTTAACCTTGAACTATACTCTACATCTTTAAAATAAAATTAAAAGTTAAGAAAAAAGAAGATTATACTGAATAATTCTCTCATAGTGGTATTGAGAGACAAGGTGTGTCGGGCTTTGAGATTGTGATCTCAACTCCAGTTGAAACAGATGAGGGAAGCGACTTTCCAAGGTCATCCAGATGGAAATGGTCAAATTGAGACTAGAACAAAACTTTCCTTAGTTCAGTTGGGTATTCCTTCCAATATATCATATTATTTTATATTTCTCATCCTGAAACTTAAAAACAGCTGTATTTCCAAATAGCAAGCCAATTGCCTCTTAATTTTTGGCAAAGTTATTATTTAAGATAGCACTGAATCTATGATCAAAAACTGCTAAAGGTGTTGAAGAGAGAGAAAGTGAATTGAATAGCTAATAATTCAAGCCATTCCCCTTTTTTAACTTCCCTTTTCTCAAGTACATATTCAATAAATCACCATCATTCTTTATAGTAATTATTAATATACTTAAACAATATAAAATCAGAATTCTTACATATAGTTAATACTTTTTTGTCTTAAATTTAGTATTGTCATTCTATTTTTTGATTTTTATTCTATCCGGCGACTCTGACTGTCAACACATCAATTTAACTCATTTACAGTAAAAACATATATTTTGTTTTATTTTTTAGTTTTTGCTTTTTATCTTCTGTAACTAAATTTATATAGCTAGAATTTTCTTGGCACAATAGTTTTACTCCTCTATGATAACTTATTTAAAAGTTTTAAAAGACACAGTTAATCCCATGTTTTCTCTATTTATTGAAAAACAAAATAAATTTTGGCTGGCTTTTCTATAACATGAGGAATTGAACCTGTTTTTATTGTTCCATTCATTTTGACAAAATCTAGAGTTTATAATTCATATTTTACAATATTAATTACATTTCTATAACTCATTTTAGGAATCATTTTTCATGTTTATGCTTAATTGGGTAAAAATATTTTACCAGTAATTTAAACTAAATATATATATATCATTACTCTCTTTAATTCTTTTACTTCTTAAGTTTCATGTTTCTGAGACACTACTCATTTATCCCTCAAATATAAGGAGTTCCCCTTTAAATATTTTCAGAAAGGTGAATTACATATTTTTTGAATCTTCACTCACATGAGAATAACTTTTCAGGGTTTTTATCCATGCAAAAATTGTTAAATGAGTACTAAATTATTGAGTACTAAAATTTTCCATCAATTGTCTGTAAATATTACTCTGTTAACTTCTGCAGATAAGTATCAAGATGTCTGACATATTTTTAATTGAAAAAAGTTTTGAAAGAAATATTTGCATGCAGATCTCTCCTCACTAAATTTTCTTGAAATGTAGAAAATCTACTTATCTGCCGATAAATGTCTTTTTAATATCAGAACATATTTCTTCTATTTTCAATTGTTACTTCTGTTTAGCTTTCTCCCCTTCTTACCTAGAAAAGCGGACTTTTTGTTATATGGTATATTTGCTTTCTTTTCTTACTATTTACCCTTGTGAGTAGTTTCATTTTAGGCTTAGTTTCTCTGCTGCCTTCTATAGTAGTTACTTCCTTTTCTACAATCTTTATTCTGCACATGACTGCCTAGATGTGAAGTTTGCTGGGTTTTTTAAAAATTTTTTATTTTACCATCTTATTTCTGCCTGCTCTCTTTTATTAATGTCAACTAACTCTCTTATCTCATTTATACAAACTGTTCAATAGACTCCATGTTTTATTAAAATGATTAAGAATATATAATCAGCCGGACTCGGTGGCTCAGCCTGTAATCCCGCGTCTTTGGGAGGCTGAGGTGAGTGGATTGCCTGAGCCCGCGGGTTCGAGACCCGCCTGGGCAGCGAGACCTCATCTCTACGATAAATCAAAAAATCAGCGGGGCGTGGTAGGGTGCCTGTAATTCTGGCTACTCGGAAGGCTGAGACGGAAGGATCACCGGAGCCCAGCAGGCGACGCTGCGGTGGCCGGGAGCGGCCAACTGCACTCCAGTCTGGGCGACGGAGTGAGACTTCAATTCAAAAAAAAAAAGAATATATAATCAACATATTTGACCTGAATATGATAGAATCTCTTCATGGGTCTGCACATGAATTCCCCACCCCCTTTTATCTATTCTTTTTTTTAAAAATTATTTTATTATAGGAATGTGGGGTATGGTAGCAAAAACAGGGAACCCTTTATTCTTGGAACAGATAGTGATCTGAGGTCTGATATTTGCAAAGGATAGGAAATCCTTACTGATTCCCCTGAGTCTTTCACTAGAGTGCCATAAGAATTCAGTCTCAAACTGGAGAGCAAGTAGAAATGAATAATCTCCAGCCCAGTTCTCATTTTTTGGCAGGCATTTATGCTGAGGCAGGGTCAGGAATTCTTCCTGTGGCAGGCAGTTCTCTACCCTAGGAGGCAGAACAAATTATTTTGAAAGTCAAGTGTTTTTCACATTTATTTGCTTTCAGCAAGATCATTGAAGAATATAATTTAGTTATAACCTGATGGAACTTTAACAATCTTTTTTTTTTTCTATGTCATATGTTTGGGGCATCTAACTCAGGAGTTTAAAAAAACAGTTTAAGGAGCTGAGAGTTACTACTGTGACGACACTTCTGTTTCCATCTACCTAATTAGGTGAGCCGAACTTCTTTATGTTTATGAGTCTAAAAACAATAGAAACAAAAAGGAATTCCTAATTCCAGAATAAATATATTTATCCACAGGTAAACTTATGAAGTAATTCATAACCATTTCATTAAGAAAGAGATTGCCAATAAAATGCAACTTTTTATATTTAATAGTTGGTTTTCAAAATTTGTCACATATTTGTGTGTTTTAATTTGTCTGCTAATCATAATTGCAGCTGTAATTCAATTGTAGTGGTAATTCAGTGTAAAATAAAGTTTAATATTAAAGTCATTTGGTTATAAAAAAATTTCCCAAGTCCAATTTTATCGGCTTTTTAAAATTGTGAGTACAGCTGACTAATTTGAGGATTGAACTGCTCCTTGAGCCATACACTTCCAAGCTGTGAATGAGCTGAGGACTGTTGACACTTCATGGCTCCATCGTCTGTCTCCTGGCCTCTCTTGGTTCTCTCTTCCTCTCTCTGTCTCCCTGTTAACTTTCACTCTTCAAGGGCTGTTTCTTTTCATATTTTTTGACAAACTAAGGGTACAGTTAGTGTGTTGTTGAAGATATCTGCTGGATGAATATGAAAATGAATAAGAAACTGAGAAAGGGGAAAACTGGTGATGCATCAAAGTCTAGTTTTAGCTACTACATGCGTCTATCTCTAATGGATACTATGGTGAATATATGAGGGACCCTAAAAAACAGGAATTATCTTTTGGAGGGTGGATTCCCTGTAGCACAGGCTTCCCCTACTAGGTAAGTGTTCTAGAAACTCATCAGCATCAGTGTATAAGCTAGTGTTGTTGTGAGAGGCTGCAATGCCCTTCAGTGAATCTTTTTTGGAGATTCTTTCAATGCATTTGCCCATTTTGTGATGGGTGATTTATGAGCACACCTGCCCACACTGTACAGAATATTCAGCAGTTTTTTTTTTTTAACCAAAAAAACAGCATGACCCTGTGGCTTACCTCCCTGTTCACCCAATCTCACCCTGAGAGACTTTTTGTTTGTTTGTTTTCCCAGATGAAAAAGTCCTCAAAGGGAAACATTTTGCCCATGTAGAAGAAGTGAAACAAAAAATGACAGAAGCACTAAAAGACATCAAGATTGACAAGCTCAAAAACTGTTTTGAGCAGTGGAAAAAGCATATCGATAGTTGTACTGCATCAAATGGAGAGTGCTCTGAGAATGCTTTGTACTGCATCAAACGGAGGTGACTGAAATTTATACGTATAATAATAAATACATGATTTTTTATAAATAAATTCTTGGTTTTTTGGGTCCCCCTTTATATACTGTAATATATTTAAAAATTATTATTCTTTAAAAACCAAAATATTGCTTACTCTCTAAAGCTCTTTATACGAATTATTAATATGTTCATGTTGTCATGTGCTAAAAAATCCAGACTTGATATGTGTAACCCACCTAAAATGCTAAAAATTCACTTGCCATTTAAGACCCAGAAAACCTTAAAAATTAGCTGTCAAAAGGCATGTGATATAAAATGCTTACATTAAGCATTGCTTCTTTTTCTTTATATAACTTGGAAGTACAGTTCCGTTGCTGTTTTATGCTTAATTTTAAGTATTTAGCTCAAGAAATAGCTATTTCTAGTTAGCTTTAAATGGTACAATTACTTTTTGACATGCTACATATATGGAATTTTAAGCATGAATTTAAAGAGTCTTTAATGAATTTAAAAGAAATAAAAACTTCAGCATTAGAGGAATCATCTCATTTCTAAAAGCTCGAACATTTAAATAAGTTATTAAAACACTTATTTTCTTCTCATTTATACTTATTTTAATATTGTTCATTTTAATATCTTAAAAATCACCCAACAGACCCCAAATCTGTCATAGATAATTAATTGGTCCTGGAGTTATAATGAAGAGTACAGATGGAAGAGTAATTGAATACTAACGTCTAACAAAGCTGTCACTGGCAGTCGGGAAATCTGACCCATGAGACAGTTGAAAAAAAGTACAATTTGGCTTTTGGAATACATCAGTGTTAGAAGCAACAACTATTAATACCATCTTTTGGACTCACTGATTCCTGATTCTATATCCATAAAATGATGACACATTCTTCTTTTGATTCCTCTAGTAACCCCAAGAGCTCTTACTTTCCCCCATCCCTTTTGCAAGGTCACACGACATCCCATTCCCAAGGCCAATGCTCCAACAGATCCACAGTGTAGATTCAGGTGAATCCTTCTGAATAATGTTAATACCTTGTAGTTACAGGTTTGCTAGCCAGTATCCAGATCCAGGCTACTCAGAAGGTGTACTCTGAAAGAACTGTCAGTATCGGCTGGCACTGATAGTTAAAATATGCTGCTCAAAGATTAACTACAGAGACCAGAGATCACCCTGCTCCCTGTGTCCCCATTTAGAGGTAGCCTTGCAGTTTCCATGCTGGCCCATCACCACATGCCAGGGAATTAGAGAGAAGCAGGTGGTCTGACCTATTCTGATCTAGTATTTGTTTTCACTTACGAGCTTACTTGTGTATTACTGAACAAAGCTTATATAGTTTACTATATTGAAATTGAAAATCCCTTCAAGAGAAGCACAGCAATGATAAGCGTTCAATATCTTTAACCCAATCCACTCTTAATAATTCCCTAAAGAATGGATTTGTTGAGAATTGGTGGATACAAACAGACTTTAATCTGAGGACAGCATTAAATCAGGTTTCAACATCACTACCCTTGACAGGGCACCTTAAGTTGCTGTGGCACCACAAGGTATCTGCATCTGGTACAGGAAACCTCCCATTTGCTTCTCAATTGCCAACCTGTTCAACACCTGTCTGTGTCCACACGTGTAAGTGCTAACTATGAGATTTCAGAGACCACAGCATTCAGGTTGGTGTGTTGTATTCCTACTGTAGGGATCATGTTAACAGCTGGCAGCTTAGCAACTGCCACCATCTAATTTCAGCAAAGATTAAAGCTTAAAAAATCCTTAGCTGGAAATGTTCTTGGCAGAGGCCAAAGGTGCTGCTAGAGTTATTTTATTTTAAATCCTAGAGCTTAATTTAATCAAGAAAAATGAATATCTCTTCAAGATGCTGATAGAATTGAGGAAAATATATATTTACTATTAACTGTCTTGACCAAATGGCATAAAAAAGATCCAGCACTCAGTGTATAAATTAGAGAAAGAAAAGGCATTTTTAAAAATAACAATGCTGATTGACATATATTCATTTGCTTAACAAATATTTAGTCAGTTTTTACTCATGTAACAATTTTAAAGTTCCACTTTTATTCTAAAGTAGACTAGAAGAATAATAAGGTCCTTATTTTCATAGAGTGCACTTTCTAGAAGGGGTATAAAGATAGAAAAATAATTAAACTTATAAACTAAAATATAATTTTAATTGGAAATAAATGCTCTGAAAAATATAAAACAGAATAATGTGACAGGGAATGAGTTGAAGGCTACCTCAGATTGCAGATGGCGGGGGGCGGGTGGAAAAGGTATGTTTGAAAAAGTGACATTTGAACTGATACCTAAATAGGTAGGTAGAAAGACCCAGCCATGGGAAAAAATTAAAGCCATAGGATGTTCAGAATTTCTATAAGGAGACTTAAGGGTAGCCTAACAATTAGGGTGGAAGAAAGATAAGGAACTTAATCCAAAGGCAGATTTGCATAGAAACCAGACTTAAATAACAAACACACATTATATATCTCTATAAGGTACCTTGGGGATGGGGGGGGCTAGTGACCTGAAGGTGCTAAACTAGCCCTGGCACTGCAACTGATCTAGGGGTCAAGCTTTAGAAGTCAAGATGCTGGTCAATGACAGGGAACAGCTAATCAAAACTTGGGGCCAGATATGCAGGATCTTTTCTAGGTCATGGTGACACATTATTCTAAGTGAAAAGAAAAGTTACTGGAAGAATGTAAGCAGCAAACTGTCATAACATAAGTTATGTTTCACATAGATTATTCTGACTGTGAAGAATAGTGTGTAAGGAGTATGGTGGAAGTGGAAGCAGAGAGAACAGGAAGGATGCTGTTGCAGGAGTCCATGTGAGGATGAGGGTGGCTTCAACTAGCAGATGGCAGAGGAGATGGAAAGACTGAATGTGAATGCTTAGGCTATAGAACAATATGTTCTGATTGACTTGGGAGTAAGGAAGTGAGGGACTGAAAAGGACACCTAGGTGTTAGTTTAAGTATGCTCAAATATAAGTCAATGTTTCATAAAGAGGTCTGAGAAGAAACTTATATTAAAGGAGAGAGATTCATTTATTCAACAAATATTTACTGAGCCCCTACTCAAATATTTCTGAGTCTTACCATGCAGCAGGCACATTATTTATGGTTGAAGATTTTATACACATACGTGTGTGTGTGTAGTAAAGTACACACATGCACAAAAACACACATATGGGGGACCCAAAAACCCCAGAATTCATTTTTTAAAATGTGTGCTTATTCTTACATGTTTAAACTTTAGTCACCTTCAAAATACTCTCCGTTTGATGCAATACACTTATGGAGACACTTTTTCCACTTCTCAAAACAGTCTTTGACCTCATCAACTTTGATGCTGTTTAGTGCTTCTGCCATTTTTTGTTTTACCTCTTTCCCTGTGGCAAAACATTTCCCTCTGAGGACTTTTTTTTCACCCGTGGAAACAAAAAAAGAGTTACTTTGGGTGAGAGCGGATGAAAAGTGAAGATGGGGCATGGGGGTCATGTTGGTTTTTTGTTTAAAAATTACTGAACACAGCACAGCGTGGGCAGGTACATTGTCATAGTGGAAGAACCAGTCACCTGTTTACCACAACTCGGGGTGTTTCTTCTGCAAATCATGACACACAACAATGCTGGCTGGTACACTGATGCCAATGGGTTCCTAAAACACTTACCTAGTGAGGGAAGCCTGTACTACAAAGAGCCCACCCTCCAAAAGATAATTCTGTGTTTTGAAGGGTACCTACTCACGTACGTATACAAAGATACATACACACATTCACAGCATTTTTAAATGGAGTCTTGTAGAAAAATTTTCCAAAAACATTAAGCCCATAAAATTTTAATTTAGATTTCCCAATAATGTACAATTCTCATTCTCGAGTTCTCTGCTCTTTCATGTAGCTATGAGCTGCAAATCAAGAGGAATCAGACATTACCTTGGAATCTAAACAGAACAATAATGTCTTTTTAAGAGAACACTACATATGAAAAAGGGAAGAATTTTCAAATTGGGACCACTGCCTGATCTATATAAGATTCTCTTTACTAAATCCAGTCCTATTTTCACTCTACCTTGTCTGTCTCCTTTTGTGATTTTAGCTCCTGAGTCATAAGTAGATGCTCATTGGAGTATATTTCAGAGCTGTTTTGAAGAGTAAACACATTAAGTTTGTTAATGTTCAAAGGCAAATCACATCAATATGGCCACTATTGTCATCACCATTTTTTTTTTTGCTATAGAAAACCCAATGATCATAAAGAAAAAGTTAACTTAAAAATGAAAGCTAAAATAGAAAATCTTCTGCTAACATTTTGTTCCGAGTAAATTCCACAACCAGAAGAATTTTCAGTTCTATTTCTTATTGAAGATGTGCATTTTGAAAGATAAAATAACATGCAACTTAACATATGGGTATGAACTATGAAAAAGTAACTTCAATTTTTAAAGAAAGCCAAAGTTTTGGTGAATTTTTAAACATGCATGGGTCATCTAAAGTTGTATAATCTTTCTTAATATTATGAGTATCTGTGTCCTTTGACCTGACAATTTCACTTCTGTAGGAATACTCCTACATATACACAAAGATTATTATATAAAAATTGTACATATATCGATGGAGGCATTGTTTTTTGTTTTTTGTTTTTATTTTGAGTCGATATCTCACTCTGTCCACCAGACTGGAGTGTAGTGGCACGCTTACAGCCATAGCTTGGCCTGCTGAGCTCAGGTGATCCTTCAGCCCCAGTCTTACAAGTAGCTGGAACTACAGGTGTGCAACACCATGCCCAGCTAAGTTTTTGATTTATTGTAGAGACAAGGTCTCACCAAGTTGCCCGGGCTGGTCTTGAAGCCCTGGGCTTAGGCAATCCTCTTGCTTCGGCCTCCCAAAGTGCTGGGAATATAGGCATATCCAGCTAACATTGTTTGTTATTGGTTTTAAAAAGCCCCCAATGTCCAAACAAGGGGAACTATTATGTAAATTATGTTAATTGAATTATAGAATTCAATCATTTACTTAAATAATAAATTAGGCTTTTATATGTTGACATGTCAATTTCTGATAAATTTTTAAAGGGGAAGCAAAGCAACTAACAGAGTAAAAATATATGGAATGATTCCATGAGGGATGGATGGACGTATGTGTGTGTGTGTATATATCATATAATGATAGGAGTTTGGAAGTTCCTACTATTAGTTAGTAGTGGTTACTTTTGAGAAGGAGGCTGGAGTCAGAAGGTAGCACTGGTAAAAATGTTGATGGAGGCTTTTCATTTTCTACCATAAAAGCTGCCTGGGTTTGATTTAATTCTACACTGATCATGTTCTAGGTTTGTAAATTTTAAACCATTGTGAAACTCAGAGCTCTAAAGCCACCATCCCATGATATCTTGATCTAGCAGGAGTGCATCTGTTCACTTTACATTACCTCACTGCCATAAACAAACATCAGCTGATGTCCTAGACTAAGCCCAGACCATCTATTTGTGAACTTCGTGTTCTCCAGGCCACAGTGGCGTTCTCCAATAAAAGAGGGGTGTCTGCTGCAGTGGATCCCCATGTGTGCTGAATAGCTCAAAATCAATAGGCTAGGGCATCCACTTTATGTTGAAAGCAGATCTTGACAGCATCTCACTGACAGAGTGCCTCTCGCATGCTTGCAGCATGCACGGATCACTCCATGGCATGGCTGACTGTTTACATCCTATGCCAACTCAGCTGACATGTAATTAACATTATGTCTTGATATCCTGCTGTTGTTTGCAGTAACTTCAAGTCATGACGCTGACACATCGACAACAAGCAGTGAACACTTCGATACAGGGCCAAAACGGCACAGACATCTACTTTAGTTTCCAGGGATGTCACCAAGTAAGGGCCCTTCGTGAACATGGGAATCTTTGTACCTGCACTCTCTGGCCATGTTTTTAATGGAGTAACGATGTTTTGTAACTCATGAAAGTAATGGTCTACAGTGATTCCTTATATATCTGTTTGTCTTCAGTCAAGTAGGGTGCATCAATTTAATCATAGCAATATGGAAAAGGAAATAAAAGCTTAATCTCTACACAAAACTGCATAATCCTGAGCAAGTTCCATAATCCCTCTATACATCGGTTTTATTTCTGTACAATGGAGATAATAATAATAATACCTACCCTTATAGGCTTATTCTGACAAAACAAGATAAATTATTCAACTTGCTTTACATAAATGCTTGCCACAAAGTAACTGTTTAATAAAGGTTAGACTAAATAAAGCAATAATTATGCTAAAAGAGAGTGCTTCAGGAATTTCTAGATTTAACACATACTATGCAATACCTGTGACACAGTTATTTGAAGAGGTGAGAATGTACAATACCTGGGACATACAGTTTTTGAATAGGCATTAACAGAATTTAGAATAAACTGGAATAACGAAATGATTCAGTTTAGTTAAATCACAGATTTAAAGCTATTAAATGATTTTATCATAATAAACTATAATATATTACAGTATCATTAAGTACACCAATGACATCTTCCAAATATAATACTAAAACACAAAACAAGCATAAGAAAAATAAATAAATAAATAAACCTACACAAGTTTAATTTTGGTAAGATTCCAAGTATATTCTTTAAAATCACTGTTCTTTCAGTTTGGCTTCAACCAAAATATATCTTTATTATTTATTTATTTATTTATTTAGAGTTGGAGTCTCACTCTGTCGCCCAGACTGGAGTGCAGTGGTCGCTCCCGGCCACTGCAGCCTTGACCTGCTGGGCTCCAGTGATCCTTCAGTCTCAGCCTTCCAAATAGCTGGAACTACAGGCGTGCGCTACCACGCCTGGCTGATTTATTTTTTTGATTTATTGTAGAGATGAGGTCTCGCCTGCCCAGGCGGGTCTCGAACCCGCAGGCTCAGGCAATCCACTCACCTCAGCCTCCCAAAGGCGCGGGATTACAGGCTGAGCCACTGAGCCTGGCTATATCTTTATTTTTTAAAATGCAGCCTCTCAGAAAGCATTAATAGCTATTGTATAACTATATTGGTATTAGAATCTAACCAAGGACCAAAAGTACTCTTACATAGAAGTCAAATAAACACCTAGTATTAATAAATGATTTATTTTCACATTACTTTGACTCCAATTTAAATGTTCCTGTGAGCACCTTTGAAAAGTCTTTTCACCTCAGTGCCTTTCGAGTGTTCACTTTGAACAATGATTTTGCAGCTGGCCAAACCTGACTCTCAATCAATCTTTATGAGTACAAATTCTTGAGCTGATGTCTGGATCTCCAGCTATATCACTCATATAATACACACTCACAAGTGGTGATGAGATTCACATTATCACCAGAACACCATTCTGCTGATGGTCGCAGCAGACACAGCAGGGGTATACTGTCCTCCTATGAAAATGATTCCTTCACCTTTCAATAACATAGCCTGCAGGTATGAACTTATAAGCTGTGTGTGGATAGAATAAGAACTGTCTTTAAAAATACTAATAAAAACTACCAAGTTCCTCCCAATGGGCCATTTTCATTGAATCGCCATACATATCCATCTTGATTTTGAAGCATGTGCCTTCAGTTTGTCTTCCCATTACATTTGGAATTGAATGGACAATTCAACTGTGTTTAAACTTCAAAAAGTTGTCAGAGTACTGGCGTGCATACTCAATATACATGGACATAGGATTCTCTGTGTGAGTACGTATGTATATATGTACATATGTGTGTGTGAATATATTATGCTTAAACAAGACTTCAATATTAAGATGATACCTCAGGTAGAATAAGTACAAATTATCATTTGGTGGTGATTTTCCTAAATTTCAATTATGGAGCATACAGGTTGGCCTACTCTGATTTGAGTTGAATGTTTCCTTTTCAAATGTAAAATATATTGTTGTTATTGAGATAATTTTAGCTCCCCCAAAGACATAATTAATCTTCCCCAAAGGCAAACCAAATAACAGCCTCAAAGTATTCCAATTCCTTTTTTCATTTCTAAACTCTTTCATTAGTGATAATCAGAGTATATGTGTTTGTTCCATAACTTTGAATTCTTATGATCACATGCTAAAAAATTAGATTGGGGTAAAAGATTACCTGGAATCTTACCTGGCAAAAAGCATTAGGTGATAATTTAACCTCTCAAAAATAATCTACAGAAGCCTAATTTTCAAGTTAAAGCAATCAGTATATTAAAAGTTTTAGTTGACAGTTTCTTAACCAGATCTGCAGACTAAGATACCCTCCATTTATTCTTTAAAACATAGTGACTAATATGAATGACATGTTGATCATTTGTCGTTACTGGACCATATTCCCATGTTCTCTCATACATATTTCCACCAGTCAAGCTCACTGCTTACTACATGTTGGATGGGTTTGTTCCCAAATAGTTTATGCCAATAACATTAGCTACTGAAATTAATGAATTAAATGAGAGTCTCTATATAAATGCATAAATTATAACTGAAAAAGAAGCTGTGATTTCTATGAAAAATTTGTTAAATATATTCACAAGACTTGATGAAGACAAATCACTAACACAAACTTGTTAAATGAGTTCTGAGACATCTATCTATAAGATATGAATAAAAGGTAAATGTCCAAAAAGACCTACACCCAAATTGCTTAGTAAATGCATTTAAATTCTTGTACCAGTGTAAAGAAATACAACCTGAAAACTGTAGAAGATGCCTCAAGGGTGTCATTTTTTGGAGGACAGATCACCCAGGACTCCAAACAGGTAACCTTTGCTCAAAGCAAAAGCTTGGGATCTATATAAAAAAAAAATTGACTGTGTATGTGCATCTCTGTGGGTGTATTGCTTATTAAACTAGTTGATCAAATATTGGTTCTGATTAGAAACATTTGCTTTTTAGCCTGGAAAAAAAAAAAGTAGGCTGGCTGTTTGACATATAGAGAAAACTACTTTTGACTGAATTTTCACACTTTTCATGAAGTTACCATGACATCATGGGACATCAATAAAGTAATTTTATCCAGAAATTGATGGATGGCTGTATGTATCTCTGGAAGACAACAGGCTATATGTATCTCTGGAAGACAACAAATAATCATTTTCCTTCCTTGGTATTTCACTATGTCATTCTGATCCAGCTCAGTTAAGCTTGCTTAATGTGTGGTAGAAATCAATGAAATTTTACCGACTGTTTTGTGTTAAGAATTCCTTGAGTGATTCTCTTTTTATATATTCCCACTAGGAACAAAATAGCTTGAATTTTTCATGGGATGAAATAACTATTACTTAGAAAATTATTCTTTAGGGTAAATTTAACTTAGGTTATTCGTGATTTAAAAATAAGTCACCCAAGCCGGGCTCGGTGGCTCAGCCTGTAATCCCGCGCCTTTGGGAGGCTGAGGTGAGTGGATTGCCTGAGCCCGCGGGTTCGAGACCCGCCTGGGCAGCGAGACCTCATCTCTACAATAAATCAAAAAATCAGCCGGGCGTGGTAGCGCATGCCTGTAATTCCGGCTACTTGGAAGGCTGAGGCGGAAGAATCGCCGGAGCCCAGCAGGTCGAGGCTGCGGTGGCCGGGAGCGGCCACTGCACTCAGTCTAGGCGACAGAGTGAGACTCCAACTCAAAAAAAAAAAAATAAAAAAATAAGTCACCCAAACTGTATATTTCAATAATTTGTCTGCATTCAGAATCCAATCATAAATAAAACAGTTAATTGATTTAAAAAAAAATTTATGTGAATAAGTAAGTTGTTGGCTTATTTGTATTAAATATGCCAGACACTAAAAATTTGTATAAAATGTGGTATATTTGTGTTAAATGGCTACATATTTGCATTAAATGCATTAAAATGGCTTATCTGTATTAAAATGGTTGATTATATGGTTTATCTTCAAAATACCAGAATAATGCACTGGTTCTCAAGGTATAGTATTGGAATCCCAGAAGTTTTCAAGATCCTTTCAGAGGGTCTGCAAGGTCAAAACTATTTTTATAAAAATATCCAAAAGTGATTTGCCTTTTTCACAGTTATTCTCTCAGGAGTATACACTGGAGTTTCCTAGAGGTTACATTTTATCAGATATTGCAACAAAATGAATACAGAAGCTGATACAAGAATATGGTTATATTGTATTAAACCAGACAATAAAAAGACATGCAAAAGCAGGAAACAATGTGACTCATTTTACTAAATTGTTTGGCTTGGAATACAGTTATTTTACATAAAAATCTTATTTGTGTTTGCACGTAATGGATTTCTTACTTTTATTTTTAAATAAAATATTTTTTTAAATTTCTTAAACTTCTAAAACAGCAAGTATTGATAGATATAACCCAAATAAAAACTTGAGAATCGTTGTCTTACAGTGATTATGTAACAGAAAAGAAAGTGACTAACCTGAACAAGAACAAAGTAACGTTTTTTCCACCTTTTCCAAACCTTCTGTCCAACGGCATACAGATATCTGGAAGAAAAACAAACATGCAAAAGAATACTTTACATGAATAATGTTGTTGTTCTGTGTAATCATATTTCTCCCATAGGTATTTATTTTTGAGACTAGCCTGCTAAAGGCAAAGTTTAACTCATTTGAAATCTGAGACAACATGCAGCTTCTATGTGACAAAATGCCTGAGCTTATTCGAGATCCTTGAAAGGGAACAGATTTATGCAGCTTATCAATTTGTCAGTCCTTACCACAAATTGAGCGAAGTAGGAGTCAGAAAGGATAATAAAAGAACCAGCTGGAATTTTATTCTTTACACATACTTAGGAGAGACAAAGACTATGA
The DNA here is from genome assembly GCF_000164805.1 of Carlito syrichta. Classification (NCBI taxonomy): domain Eukaryota; kingdom Metazoa; phylum Chordata; class Mammalia; order Primates; family Tarsiidae; genus Carlito; species Carlito syrichta. The sequence continues at coordinate 444,438 of NW_007251208.1, read as the reverse complement.
TACGGGGGACACGGTTCTAAATGCTTCCGTTCTCAGATGACAGGAGCTGAGCAATGCGGCCTGAGGAAGAGCTGGCCACAGAGTCAAGAACCCAGGGTGAGGGGTCACTGTCCAGCTGGGTGACCCCAAGATGCACCTGCACCAATCTCAGTTTCCATTTCCTCACCTATCCAATGAAGGATGGATTTGTTGATTTCTAAATTTTCTGTCAGCTCTATCATTTGGGGATTTACCTGACTTATGAGAGTGTCTTATTGCAATTTTTTAAACTGTAAAGTTCAGATAATAATAAAAAGTGACATTGTATAGTTTAACACAATCTCAACCATGACTTTTGTTTTACTTTGCACTGATCTTAGTAGACTGCACTGAAATGATTATAGTAGTTATTTCAGAATATTGCTCTTACTGAATGTATAGATGATACACTGAAGTGGCAGGAAGGAAAAATAATCAATTCAAAATGAATCAAGAGTGACCTTGGTGTGAGGAGCTACAGTATTCTAAAATTATATCACAGAACTATACACATACTTTCTACAAAAGTGGAAAATATTGTTAGACATTTAAAATATGGCAAAGAGGCCTAACTTTAAAATTTAAAAACAGATTTCACAATATTTTATCACAATCCCTTTTTCTGAAGGGATTGTGGCATAACAGGGCAGAGGCTATTCAAACTAACTTAATTTATACACAATCTGGAGTGATAAACAGCATTATGGCTAACATAGATTGTTTAGGAGCTTAAGATCTTTGGAAGTCTCATAATTTTGACAGCTAAAATCCTAGCATGAATTTTTAGCTCTTATATCATTAAAAAGAATTATCTTTTGCAAAACAGGAACAAACAAACGGTTTCCCCCCTTTAATAACAGTAACATGGGCTATTGGCTAAGGTATAGTAAAATTAATGGGCACTCTTGTTCATTAACAGAGGGAGTAAGTGTACATGAGATCACCTTCCTATGGGATAACATGGCAATATGTAGAAATAGTCCCACCTTTACATTCTGGAATGTGTTAAGGTAATTATTAGAGATGCACATAAAGATGGATGCTACATAGATACCCAGAACACTTTTATTTATGCTACTGAAAACTGGTAACGAATGTCCAACAGTTTGGGATTAATAAGTAATGGTATAGCCACAGACAGAAATACTATGCTGCTACTGACATGGTGTTTTTGATAAAATTAATAATATAGAAAATATCCCATTAAATAACATTATATGAAAAGAGTTGGGTTCAAAATTACAACACACTTAATGATTTCAAATTTATAAATAAAATAAAATAAATATTCCAAAATATTAGTCATTGTTTCTTTGAGTGGTGGAATTAGGGCAGATTTAAGTTTTCTTCCTCATTCTCCATGTCTCCTAAATTTTCAGAATCAGGGAAGAATATAAAGTTATTAAAAATCAAAATAAAAACAGTTATTGCATTGGCAAGCATCACTCAAATGATCCAAATCAATTACATATTTTCTTTCAGACGTATCAGCTAGATGAAGTGTTTGGTGAACATCTATTCGGCCCTTAATACCATCATCTGTGCTTGTGGATGAAACGTGAATTCATTTAAAGACTGGCTAAGATGTTGACTGCTCCTGTTCTCATCTGTTCATTGTTTTTTCTCAAGGTCCTCTTAAAACCCTTTGCCCCACCTTTGCTCCAGCCTCTAATTTCTCTTCTGTGGTTCTAGTGATAGGTGTTTAACTGCTCTCTTTCTGTCTTTCCTATGTAATTTCCTCTCCTGAAATGCACATACCCAAGCTCCTATTACAAGGTTAACAGCAATGACCTCAGGAGCTAGATACTGCGGACATGACAGATGCCTGCTATGAAGATGCGCTGGCAAGACATGCACCAAATAGCCGCCTAGGAGCAACAGAGGGCATTCAGAATAACCTTTGGCTGGAACCACAGCCTGCTTCTCAGCACTTTCAAAGTGCAGACTTTGCAGACTTCTGGGCAACCAGGTCATACACAAGTGAAAGTGAAGTGTTATGCAAACCATCAACACCACAAGCAAGTCCGTGTCAGCATTGCTGACAGGGAAGGTCCTGCATAAGGAGTAATAGTCAGCTGCAACATCTCTCAGGATGATGGGTTAACACATCAGGAAGGAAAATGTATGATTTCTCTGAAGACAGAAAGTAGAGAAGTGGGTGAATGCATACATGCAGTACAGGGGGGCTGGTGAAAGGTGTTATAAGAAGTAGACTAAAAGAGAATTTAGGACTGGAACTAAGGCAAGCATTTGGATGTTGGACCTTCAAGTAAGTTGGGCTGTGGCACCATAAGAAATAATCCAATCAAACATACACAAAAGTGAAAACTGACACATATCCAGAAAGTATCTGGTCTTAAGAGTTTTACTGACTCTCTGCTTAATGGGGGAAAAATCAGCAAAAGATTACCTGCCTACAAGGCAATTAGAAATAGCATGCAGAAAAAAATATATATATAACAGTCCCTAAACTCTTAAAGTTATCCTATTAGCTAGAAAAGATTCTGATTTTAAAAATGGACACAGGTAAAATACATTAGAAAAGATAACCATACTGAATAAGTATACTTTAAATTTTTTTTGTATTTTAAAATTTATTTGTTTTATTTTAAAATTGTGGGGGTACAATTCTGGATTAGGTTTACAAGTGGTCATTATATAGGTAAAGTGTAGGCCTCCCTTTGGTCCCCACTTTGCCTGATTTGAGGTCAGGTACCCTAATTTATATTATGTGCCCCCTCTCCCCTGGCAGTTTCTGGCTACTGCCAATCCCTATCTTATAGTCTTATGGTAAGTGTTTAGGGTCCACATATGAGTGAGAACATGTGATACACATTTCTTTGTTACTGTGATTTAAAGGATGAGTTCTAAGATTAGGTACCAAGTATCACTTTCTAGCTGCCTTGTCACAAGTTTAAAGGTAATTTTTTGACATAAGAAGCACATTTAGAAATGAGGGAAGAATGGAGAAAAAAGCATTCATCAATATTACTAAAGAGTAAAAACTCAAAAACAATCTCAGACTCAAACAATAAAAAATGATTAGGTTGTCATTAAAAGTAAAAATGAATTACTAATGATGAGAAAGAATTCTTGTGACTTTAAAGTTAAAAAAAAAAAAAGGCAGTCACATGAGTTCACACTATATGCCTGGGGAAAAAATTCAGAAAAATGCAAGAAAATGTTAAACTTGTAACAAATATCTGGCTGGTGAGATTAAAGATAAATTTCATATTTTCTTTTTACCTTTTGTATTTCCACAATTTCGATATTGACCGACATATCTTCCTTTTTTGTTTTGGGTAAAGTTTATTGGTATAGTTGACAGAAAGAAAAATTCACCTGTTTTAGATTGTCAGCTTGATGAGTGCTGACACAGTCACATAACCATTACCACAATAAACTTATCAAACATTTCCATCTCCCCAAAGTTCTCTCATGTCCTTTATGATAAATCCCCTCCTCACATCCCGAGCTCTGGCAGCCTCTGATTTTATTTCTGGCCTTATAGTCTTTCTTTTTGCAAAATGTCATATAACAGAAATCATACAGTACATAGCCTTTGTATCTGACTTCTTTCATTTTGTAGAATGCTTCTGAGGTTCACCCAAATGGCTGCCTATATCAGAAGTCCCTTCCTTTATATTGTTAAGCAATACATTCCATTGTATGAATTTACAGCAATGTGGTTATCCATTCACCAGTTGGTGGGCATTTGAGTTGTTTCTACTTTTTTTGGATCTCATAAATCAAGCTACTATAAATATTTGTGTAAGCTTATGTTTTCATTTCTCCTGAGGACACATCTAGGAGAGGGACTGCTGGGTCATATTGAAAGTGTATGTGAAGCCAGGCTTGGTGGCTCAGTCTGTAATCCCGTGCTTTGTGAGGCTAAGGTAAGTGAATTGCCTGAGCTCGCAGGTTCGAGACCTGCCTGGGCAACTTGGCGAGACCTCATCTCTACAATAAATCAAAAAATCAGCCGGGCGTGGTAGCGCATGCCTGTAATTCTGGTTACTTGGAACGCTGAGGTGGAAGGATCGCTGGAGCCCAGCAGGTCGAGGCTGCGGTGGCCGGGAGCGGCCACTGCACTCCAGTCTGGGCGACAGAGTGAGACTCCCACTCAGAAAAAAGAAAGTGTATGTGTAACTTTACAATAAACAACCAAATTGTATTCCAAAGTGACTATTCCATTTTGTATCACTACTAGCAATGTATGAGAAAAAACATTATCATTATTAAATACTTTGGGATGTGGTCATTATGACTACAAATAAGCATTTCTGGTATGACAACTGAATATTTATAGACCATAAATAAGTGCCTATCTCTTTATCTTGAGTGCAGTAGAACATGCCTGTTAAGCTTTCATGGGTAAATGGATTTTCCAGTTTTCAAGGTCATCCTCAAGTTTTGGAATTTGAAGTAGTCTAAATTCCTTGTAAATGAGTTGTCCTATTACCTTACAAGGGTTACATGTGGAGGGACTGGGCAAAAAGGTGCCACAATCGTCTGACTATTTGGTAACCATTAGATAATCCACTTATCAAAAACCACCTGTGAAAATCAAAATGCATTTTCTCTGAATACATCTGTCTAGCATTGCTGTTGAGTCACTGTTCTGTTTGTTTTGTAATGTTGTGTTAGGATTTAAATTATTTCTTTTATGGTATCTAAAGCCCAAAATATTTTTAGTTCATACAAATACATGCAAGTTACATTTCACTCAGTGATCTATCACAGAAACAAAGAACTAAGTACCACGTGTTCTCACTCATAAGTGGACCTTGAACATTTATCATAATACTATATAAAAGAGATGGGAAAATGCCAGGGAAGGTGGGGGCATACTTCATCAATAAGGGTACCTGATCTCAAACCAGGTGAAGTGGGAAACAAACTTTACCTGTATGATGACAACTTGTATACCTAATCCTGAATTGTACCCCACATCTTTAAAATAAATAAAAAGAAAGTTAACATTTACCCTGCTATCAGATTCTGTGGATTACACTTAAAGCAATGTTTGACTATCCTTAATTACAGAAACACGAGTTACTCTATTTGGAGAGACTATATCTATATCTGTAACCTATTTTTAAAAAATTTGTATATAATAAGTGGCTTGACATAGTCATAACATATAATTTGATAGTTCTTTAATGATTTGGAAAGGATCCTATAGCATCGGAGGGTAATTAATATGAAAATCAATTATATGCTGTAAAAGGAAAAGGTGCAGCTAAACTAAATAGATAGAAACTAAATCCAACCAGCAGATCTGCCATACAGGTATGTTATTCGACATACAATGGTAATAGCATTAAACAAATAGCATTAAACAAACAGATCCTTGACAGGTATTTACTTATTTTTTGTTTGTTTGTTTGTTTTTTGTTTTTGAGTTGCAGTCTCACTCTGTCACCCAGACTGGAGTGCAGTGGCATGCTCCCAGTCATCGCAGCCTTGACATGCTGGGCTCCGGCGATCCTTCCACTCAGCCTTCCAAGTAGCTGAAACTACAGGCGCACACTACCATGCCCAGCTAATTTTTGATTTATTGTAGAGATGAGGTCTTGCCAAGTTGCCCAGGCGGGTCTCGAACCCGCGGGCTCAGGCAATCCACTCATCTCAGTCTCCCAAGCACGGGATTACAGGCTGAGCCACCGAACCCGGTTGTATTTACTTGTTTCAAACAAGTTTTTAAATATTTTACTGTCATCTGAAGTCTGGACAAATTGGTTCTCTTACTGCTTTATAAGATATAATTCTACCGGGGGCATACCTCATCAACAAGGGTACCTGTACAGTGAATATTTGTATACCTAACCCTGAAATGTACACCACAATTTTAAAATTAAAAAAAACTTTAAAGTTAAAAAATATGATTCTACCAAATAGAGACATTAAAAATATCCAAGAAACATGTTTGTCATCCTGGAGAGAGAGTACCTTGGCTCATATATGGCAGATCTGCTAGTTGGTCTGTCCTGCAGCTGTATTCTCCCTGAATTTTCTGTAGCCTGCTGAGTCATTACCAGCTTCTTCTTGATTGTATGATTAACTCAAATAAAAAAAGTTTTTTTAAGGGTATGTAAACCAGACCTGTCAAATACCAGTCAAACTGGGATCACACATTTAACTGGTTTTTATGTGACAATTTATAACGTTATCCAATAAAATAAGTATTTATCACACAGTATGAGAGAATCATTCTCTAATGGAAACTGTGAATTTTTTTTCACCTAATTTTAAAAAGAAAATCATATTTTTTTCTTTTTCTAACATTCATTTTTACCAACCTAGAGTTTGGCTTTAAACAAAACATTTTTTCTCGTCTTTTAAAAATTATTTTAATTCAATCAGAAAATAATCAAAAATGAAAAAACACAAATTTCAGCAGCGTTTATGGCCATGCTAATTCTCCAGTGCTCTATAAGCATATGGCCCTAGGGGGAAAAAAAATCCTTACTAAAGTTAAATTTGATCCAAGAATCACCTGAATAAGGATAAAGGAGATATCCTATTATACATAACATACTTCATGAGCACATATTTCCAAAGCTAATTTACACTAAATATAACACTTCCATTGAAATATTTCCAGTGCATCACTATACTCATGTAATTAGAGTTAGTTTGGCTTACTTAAAAATAACTGCTCAGATACTATTTAAAGTATTTGCTTTCATCAATACATCCAACTTAAGCAAGGTATTAAGAAGTTGTTCTCTTTGAACAAAAAAATTGCCTGCTTAACTTTAAAATCTTCTCGTCTTACACAGGATTAGGTAACAAAGAAATTAGCAGCACTGACACAAAGCTCGGATTTAACACATAAGAGCAAAGCCTTAAAGCATTTGGTTTTATAAATCAGTATAAACACAGCAATAATTGTAAAGTATTAATCCCTCTTTTAGGGTTATTTCTAATGGAGAGCATTATTTGCTCCAAAGAAACACATACATTATTGCTAGAAAACAAAGAAAGAAAAAGAAAAAGAAAAAAAACCCCAACTAAATGTAAACCAATGTTTCATTGTTTCATTCACTTATGACCTTTTTCTTTTCTTTTCTTTCTTTCCTTTTTTTTGGCATTTGTAATGATTGTTAAGTCATATTGCATCCTCAAGTATCAGAGATATAAAAAAACTGACCTTTCAAATTTTTAATTGTACATTTAAAATATGATGTGGGTTGTAGAATATGTATCCTGCTGTTAGAAAAAAAGTCGAGAAGATAATTTTTTAAAAGGGGTTTTTTGCTTACTTGATTTTCTTTTCCTTTCTTTTTTTAAAGAAAATGGTCAATCCCCAAGTCAAAATAGTTACTACCAACAAAGCAAATAGTGTACTTTCTGAATCTTCTATGTCAATAGTTACATATGGTCATTAGACTATCTCAGTACTCACATTAAAAATTATACAACCTTTTGGTGGCAACATGTTCCTTAAAAAAGTCATCTGTTAATTTAATAAGCCTGCTGGAAGATGCATTACATCTATTTCTAAAAACTTTCATTTTTGGCTAAAAGAATCTGTATGGAGTCTATCAGAATGCTCTGTGACAGCAGAAATAAAAACTTTTTTTTAGAGAGATATGCTAATCATTAGCACATGACTTACAGTATCAACAAAATGATTCTCAGTAATAGATTTATTGAGGAATCTGAAGTTTGGTAAAAATAAATTTCAGGAAAAACAAAAAGCAGCAAAAGTCTTATGTCTCTTTTAAAATTTAAATTAAAAAATTTATATTTCATTACATTAACACTGTATTGCTTAGAAGACAAAACTATTTTAAATGCTTGTTTTTACCCAGTGCCCTTTTGAATACATGCTTTTAAAAATTGCATTCACATGTAATAGTCTGTGATTTATCCTCTTTTAAGCTAAAAAGCCCCAGAAATGAGTTTTACCAATAAATAAAGCCACTTTCTATAAATACTGTATATTCTCAGCTAATTATATAATCACAAAAGTCAATGAAATTTTAAGAATTCGTTTTCTGATTAGTTTTAAAAATATAGATTTAACTCATCTTCCAACACAATATGTTTGAACTATAATATATCCTATATCATTCCAGTAAAATTTAGTAGTAAAAACACAGTTAATGTTCGGGATGTAATATTTCAAATAGAAAATGGTAACAAGAAATGAAGAACTCATTTATCCAAACACTTTAAAAGCACTTTATAAAACCTTTCTAACTTGAACATTGTTCAAAGAATACTTCAACACACAAAAATTCTCCAAACACATTACTAAATATTGTAGTTTAGTTTCAATTAGAGTAGTGGCATACAGTTCTAATAGAAAGGAGAATATGACAATTTATTTGCACCGAGTCCATGCTGTGAGAGTTCATGGTTTTACTTTATGCTGAAAAATCATCACTAATGAATATTTGAAAAACATAATTGTATACAGAAGACGGGAATTATTCGGTGCTTGAAAAAAAAGGACTATTACTTTTGGCGGATCACTTATGAGTCTAGCGTTTTATTCAAAGAAATGCAACAATCAATTTACATGTTGAATGATAAAGCCTTTTCTTCTACAAGCCTTCATTTTTCAAGGAAAAATACAGAAAGAAAAAAGAATCAATATATAGAGTAGTTTAGTCCTGGAAAGGGCTTTCATAGGAGAAACCTCAGTCAAGGTTGAAAGAGCAATTAATGCAGGCTCAAAAATCTGGGCCATTCTGATAGAGTTCGGTTAACATGTGGCAGAAGTAATCATCCACTTGTGAAAATGATTTTCGGTTCATTCTCAAACACCTTTCAGACACTCATGATCCCATTTAACTGACAACAATACAGGCTATCTGTGGGCACCATTGCATTTGACGTGAAAACCAATAGGGACCAAATGCCCTCAGGCACTTTCAGTCATCTCTACAAGTTCTCTGCTGCCTGCATAAAGGGAATCTTCCTTTCACTACATTCTTTCTTTTATTTACCCCACAAGATTAATACGTGTGTGTGTGTGTGTATGTGTGTGTGTGTGTGTGTGTGTGTGTGTGTGTGGTTTTGTTTCAGCTAAGGATGAGAAAAGAAACTGATTCAAGATATTATTGTTACTTGAAAACCTACAAATAAATACTTTCCAGTTGGTTTGTAAACTTTCTGAATTCTTTTGGGAAAGGGTACGAGAGAGGTGGGAATGCAGGAAAGGAACCTCAGCAAACAAAATTATCTGACAGCTTGAGAGAAATTATGACTGAAGAAAAACTAAACACCCCTACTGTTGAGCAAGAACTTACGATGTCTGTGCTGTATAAACAGGAGACATATAATAGCAAATTTGAATAAAATGTACAATTCCCATATTTTAGGTACCATGTTTTATGGAATCAGTAAGGTAAAAGCTGTTCCTCTTCCTTTTCCTGAAAAGTTCCACTTTCTGTCAGTTAGACCTCAGTTAAACCTGAATTCAGCTTCAGCTCATATCAGCATTATCAGATAAGTATAACGGTTTAAGGCAAACAAACTATATTAAAAATGGACTTGCCATAGCACAATCTAGAAAATAGAGATCAACTGTCAAGGTAAGACCATAAAACCCCATTCTACCCTCAGATAAGACCTTAAGAACTACAGCGGATCATTATTTCTTCTTTTTGGGGGAGAGGAAGAAAATTCCTTTTATTTATTTATAAAAATGCTTATTGATACACAATATTTATACATATTTATGGGGTGCATGGGATATTTTGATACATGCATACCATGTTTCTTGATAGAATGTGGGTACTTAGGGTCCCTGTCACCTTGAACGTTTACTTCTTTGTGATGGGAACATTTCAAATCTTCTATCTATTTTCAAATCTATAATAAATTATTGTTAACTATAGTTAACTGGTGTTAACTGTTGTTCTTATTGTGTAACAGAACACTAAAACTTTAAAGCTTTAATTTTAACAAACTTTCAATACTACTTTTGGTTTCAAGGTTAAAACTAAATACATTATCAGTATGTCAATAATCCCATTCCTTTATCCTTCATTTAAAAGACATGTTCAACTCAACTCAACTGCCAGTCCCACCCCCCTCCCCTGACAGTTTGAGGGAAACTGCTAGGGGAGGGAGGGGCACACCTCATCAACAAGCGTACCTGCACGATCAATGTTTGTATACCTAACCCTGAATTGTACCCCACATCTTTATAATAAATAAATAAATTTAAAAAATAAAATAAAAGACAAGTTCATTTATAAAGTAAATTCAAACCAAGTAAAGATTTTCTTATAGCTCTTTTAAGATATTATAAAGGTAACATCTTGAGAACACTAAAACTTATTCCTTACTCCTGTAACATTGGTACCCAGTAACCAGACTCTCTTCATATCCTAACCCTATCTCCCACCTCTGGTCATTGGCATTCTCCTCTCTATCTCCACAGATCAACATGTTTAGCTTCCACATATGAGTGAGAACATAGGATAGTTATCTTTCTATGCCTGGTTTATTTCATTTTATGTAATGATCTCCAGTTCCATCCATGTTGTTGTAAATGACAGAATGTCATTATTTTTTTATGGCTAAATAGTATTCCAATATGAATGTACATCACATTTTCTTTATCCATTCATTGGTTGATGGAGACTTAAGGTGATTCCCTATGTTGGCTACCGTGAATAGTGCAGCAATAAAAGGGGGGGTGGGTACGGGTATGTCTTCGATATACTGATAGGTTTTCCTTTGGGTAAATACCCAATGGTGGAGTTGTTGGGCTGTATATTAGTTCTATTTTTAGTTTTTTTGAGAAACTCCTATGCTGTTTTCCATAATAGTCATACTAAACTACATTCCCACCAAGAGTGTATAAGATTTCCCTGTTCTCCAGATCCTCTCCAGCATTTTATAACTCATCTTTCTTAAAAGATGTGTTCCAGTATATATGTCAATGCACTGTCACCTAGAAACAAAACAAAACTATAAGTAATGTTTAAATAATTCTATGAAAAGTAGTTTTTTTTTTTTTTTTTGAGTTGGAGTCTCGCTCTGTCGCCCAGACTGGAGTGCAGTGGCCGCTCCCGGCCACCGCAGCCTCGACCTGCTGGGCTCCGGCGATCCTCCCGCCTCCGCCTTCCGAGTAGCCGGAATGACAGGCGCGCGCTACCACGCCCGGCTGATTTTTTGATTTATTGTAGAGATGAGGTCTTGCTGCCCAGGCGGTTCTCGAACCCGCGGGCTCAGGCAATCCGTTCACCTCAGCCTCCCAAAGGCGCGGGATTACAGGCTGAGCCACCGAGCCCGGCTGAAAAGTAGTTTTATGAAAAGTAGTTTTAAATGGTTAAATATAAGCCAAACAATGCAACTAAAACTCAACAGAGAAATCATTTATCAAAAAGGCAGTTTTCCTGATGTTTATTTCTGCTAACTGATCAACAGTATTCTTTTATATCTCAGTTTGCAGAAAAGTAGTATTACAATACATATTATTTTTTTTGAAAGTCAACTCTTCATAACGTTTTATTTTTTCTAAATATAGAAATCCAATATGCCAATAGAATAATCATTGCTAACTCTGGAAGATGAAAGCAAGGGATGAGTTACATCATTCTTTGTACTTAAAAAAATTTTTTTGGAAAAAATTAATAAATAAAACAGCAAGAACTTTATATTTTAATGCCATCTAAACATGTATTTGCTAACAAACCATTGGTTTGTGACTGAGGCTGATATTGATAAATCACAAAAATACATTAGAGTCTTATTCCTTTTTATTTTTTAAAGTTGAAAAAATTGCATGTTTATGGCATGCAACATGCTTTGAAATATACACACATTGGGGAGTGTCTAAATGAGATTAATTCATAGATATAAAACCTCAATATATTCCACCACCGAAAGCATATCTTGTAAGGCATAGTTTTATGTTTTGCCTCAATTTAAATGCCCTTCCTTCAAAATTTTTCGTTGTCTGCATCAGTTTGACTGCTTTGTTACAAGTTAAAGGAAATTGATAGGCTTTTCAACTGATCGTGAAATGTCTCAGAAGAGAATAAAAGGGAGAACGTGTCGAAAGCGTGTACTATGAAGCCTCCTGCACCCAGACGAGACAAATATGCAGAGAATCTGGTCTATGCCTCCATCCCCTGTATGAAGAGGGTAGGAGCTTGACTGTCCGATTGTCTCTAGGAATAAGTACCACATGCATGCTATGTGGTATAGCCTACTGCTCTGGGAGTATGATTGTGTCTCATTGTCTCTGGGAGTAAGTACCATATCCATGCTTTGTGGTACAGCCTATTGCTCCTAGGTTATAAACCTGACCACCAGGTTACTATACTGAATACTATAGGCCCTTGTAATACAATGGTGAGTATTTGTGTATCTACACATAGAAAAGGTACAGTAAAAATAATACAATATTATCATCTTATGGGACTACTGTCATGTATACAGTCAGTCATTCCAAGGGGAAGGACATATCCCAAGGGGAAGGACATATCCCAAAGGGAAGGACATTCTGCACCACTTGGCAAAAGGGCTCTGGGGCATCAAACAATTACAAGGAAGTGATTCGCCTGTACACTTCTAGATATTTTTGTGAGATACTCCACTAAGTTTTATTTTCCGTGAAAATACAAATTGTTTTGCAAGAAATACATTTTAGCAAAGGCATTTATGTTTCTATCAAGCTATATCACATTGACTACAGAAAATACCTTCTCTTTTAGGGCACAATATTCCCAAGGCAAAGCAAAATAATCATTGTTTGACATGTGTGTGTTACAGGTAATCCTGAATTAATGCAAATAGTCTAGGCCTCAGTTTCCCTTTCTATAAATGAATATATCTGGACTGCCTTCTTCATATTGAGAATTTCTAGTGAAATCTGTACACAAAATGTCCATTTTATAAACTAGATATACTCTAAAAAAATCACTGACAGTTTGGGAGTCAGTTTTCCACAGTGTGTGTCTTGGAAGATTTGCATAGAAAAAGGTATTATGAAAAAAAAGAGTGGGCTTGGTAGACAAATAAGTGTGAGAAACGCTGAGTTAAAGCTAAAAATAGTTCTGTATGTGAGGTTTTCTAAGAACCTATAGCAGACAGGCGATGGGACACTGAGGGTGGCAAAGGCAGGGGAAGAAGAGCACGTGTAATGTCTCCCAAAGCACAGAATGTATTTCATAGAACATCTTGCAGGAGTCGTATTCTCCAGCATACTCTTGGGGAAATTAACTGGACTAGATTACTGCTAACAAGTCTTTAAGCCATAAAACTGTATGACTGGGATTTTACAGTCTGTTTGTAGTTAACTAATATCCTAGTCATAATTAAACTATCATCTTCACTTCTAACATATTTCACTAGGACTTAATAAAGATTTACGTGTGAAAAGAAGAAAGTTTTCTTTACAATTTGGATCCCTCAAAGGTCTCTTGTCCTGCAATGTTGCTCTCTGGTCTTAGTTAATGAGGATATTTTTGGAGAGTTCTGACATGTGAAAAACACACTGTGTCTCTCTTTTGAGTCGTCTTCACGTGACTTATTTGCAAAAGTACTTAAACTCACCCTGATAATCAACATGTTTTACAGATTTTCTTTCCCAACAGCCCTGTTCTACTTAAACTATACCACTTGAACTTCAGTTTTACAGTTTGTGACCGACCAATCTTATCTGTAGTCAAGGAGGATTGTGGAGTTCTGGTTCAAGACTCAAGGGGGTGAGCAGTAAGACACCCTTGCTGTTATCCCTGCTTTGACATTATACTTTGGCTTCAGTGTCTCGGTCCATGTCCTATTCCCTTGAACCCAAGTACAGTCATGCATCGCTTAACCATGGGGATACATTCTGAGAAATTTATCGTTAGGATATTTCATCATTTTGCAGACATCGAAGAATGTATTTAAACAAACCTAAATGGTACAGTCAACTACACATCCATGCGATGTGGTATGGCCTATTGCTGCTAGGCTACAAAACTGACCAGTAGGAGACTGTACTGAATACTGTAGGCACTTGCAACACACTGGCATTTGTGTCTCTAAATGTATCCAAACAGAGAAAAGGTGCAGCAAAAATACAAGGTTATAATCTTGTGGGACCACTGTCATATATGCAGTCTGTCATGACTGAAATAACATATGCAACACGTGACTGTAGTTGTTTTGATAGGCTACCCAAGCCAGGGACCCAGGTTTACTCTGGTACTTGCCACTCTTTCTCAGACACTCTATTCTTCAATTTCCCGAATACCAGTTGGGCATAGACATTTCTGTGACTGATCACATCTGTAAACACTGTCTGAGCTGACTCTGAGAACACCTTTGTAAAAATACTCTCTGGTCCTCACTGGTCCTATTGGTCACACAAAGTCTGTCCTATCCCACCAGTCCCACACATTGTACAACCTCATCCATTTCCAATACTTATTATTATTATTATTTTAGAGTTGTAAATGTGAGGATCACTTTGCCTGTGTGCAGGTGAGGTTTGGGCTTCTAGCGGGCCCTCTCTCCCCCGATCATGGACATGGTACTTAGTGTGTGGTGGTGTGCCCCTTATCCCTCTTCTCCCTTTCCCTTTTTTCCTCCTTCCCTCCTTTAGCAGTGCCTAGTGTCTGTCGTTCCCACCTTTGGGCTCATGTGACCAGTGATCAGGGCCTGCTTATGAGTGAGACCATGCAATATCCAGTTGTTTGTTCCTGTGATAGTTCACTTGGAATGATGGGCTCCAGCTGTATCCATGTTGCTGCAAAGGGCATGATTTTGTTCTTCTTTATGGCTGCATACTATGCCATCAACCAACACTTATTTTAAGTTGATGTAGTTCTTCAGTCATTTCCCATGGTCCCTAACCCCTAGGTTCAACTATTACTTTCTCATAGCAGAACTTCCTGACATCCTGAATTAGGTCATATTCCCCTTATTACATTATCAGGTGGCATGTGGACATTTCTTCCACAGTCCTGCCGTGGCCTGAAGATTATCTGACTAAAGTATATTCCCAGCCCAAGACTGCAAACTCCCTGCAGGCAAGGACCACAACAGCTGTGACTCACTACTCCATCCTTATCACATGACACTATCCTCCAAATGGTAGATGTTCCATAAGCCTTTTCAGAATGCCTAAAGGATTGTTTCTAGTTTTGCTATTAGGAACATTTAGAATAAAATCAGAATGAATGAAGTAAATCCTTAGCAAATCTTATAGAATATATGTCAAAGTAAAAAAAAAAAACCAAAAGTTTTGGATAGCCTTCAGATTTTCCACAAAATTGGTATTTTTATACTTATCTGGGTCAAGAGCATTAAAATAATCTTAGCAGCAGAATATTATCCTACGTTTAATTTAACATGAAAGACCAAAACATAAGGATGCATACAGCAGCTGTTGTGAAAACAGCCAGAGAGATGGGAACCCAGCGCACCTAACATCCCTCTGTCCCAACAAGGGACTCCCGGGGCTTTTGAACCACTGCTGAAATGGCCCCAATTTCATAGCAGCACAAGAACCTTTCGGTCAAAATGGAAAATTGTGTGTGTGTGTGTGTGTGTGTGTGTGTGTGTGTGTGTGTACATACGCATGCATTGTTTCTTATTTGGTCCAGGGGCACATGTGCAGATTTGTTATATAAGAATACTGTGTGATGGTGAGGCCTGGGTCCCCAGGTGGCAGGTATGATACTCAGTGGGTAGTTTTCAGCCCCTATACCCCTCTTTTTTAGGACTCTCCCAGTATCTGTTCTCATCCTTGTGCCCCTGTGTATACAGTGTTTGGCCCCCACTTATTAGAGAGAATGTATGGTATTCATTTTTCTGTCCCTGTGATAATTCGCTCAGGATGATGGTCTCTCGCTGCATCCATGTTGCTGCAAAGGACATGATTTTATTCTTCTTTATGGCTGCAGAGTATTCCACGATGTATACAAACCACAATTTCCTTACCCATTCCACTACTGATGGGCACCTGGGTTGGTTCCATGTTTTTGCTATTGTGGACAGTGCTGCAATAAACATGTGTGTGCAGGTGTTTCTTTGGTAATTTGTACTACTTTGGGTATATAGCCAGAAGTGGAATTGCTGGGTCAGGTGGTCTGTTTTTAGTTCTTTGACAAATTTCCTACTTTCCTGTTTTGAGAAAACTGCTTTTCACGGGGTGTGGACTAGCTCGCATTCCCGCTAATAGTGCAGGAGTGTTCTCTTTTTACCAAATGCTTTCCAGCATCCTTTGTGTTTTGACTTTTTAATAAACGCCATCCCGACTGTTGTGAGATGGTATCTCACTGTGGCTTTGATTTGCATGTCTCTGATGTTGAACATTTTTTCATGTGTTTGGTGGCTGCTTGTATGTCCTCCTTTGAGAAGTGTCTGTTCACGTCCTTTGCCCACTTTTTAATGGGGTTATTAGTTTTTCTCCTGTGGATTCATTTGAATTCTCTGTAGATACTGGATATTAGACCTTTGTCAGATGCATAGTTTGCACATGCTTTCTCCCATTCTGCAGTTATACGTTAACTCGACTGATGGCTTCTCTTGCTGTGCAGAAACTCTTGAGTTTGATTAGGTCCCACTTGTCAATTTTGTCTTTTGCTGCTTTTGCTTTTGAGGTCTTGGCTATGAACTCATTGACTAGGCTAATGTCCAAAAGAGCATGTTTTATGCTTTCTTCTTGAATCCTTACATTTAAGTTGTTACACCAACGTAAATTGGCTTTTATATATGGTGGGAAGAAGAGGTCTAGTTTCATTTTTCTGCATATGCTTAGCCAACTTTCCTAACACTATTTGCTAAATAGGGTGTTCTTCCCCAGTGTTTGTTTCTGTCAGCCTTATCTAAGATGAGATGGTTGTATGCCAGTGGTTTTACTTCTGGATTCTCCATTCTGTTCTGCTAGTTGACATAGCATGAATTATATGTCTAAAGACCACATACTGCTACCAGGCTTCTAATTCCCACTAACATGCTTTTTTAAAAAACATAATGATATATGAAGGCTGCTGGCATCTCTGAGGATGCCCCATAATTGAACAATTCTTTCCTTTGCCTGAGTTCTGAACAAACTGACCTAGAAAAGTTGACAGAGGATAAAACATTGCCTATAACGCTCATAAAGATAATACTAAATAATGTGATCTATTTTTACAAATGGTGGGCTTCCTTTGGAGGTTCAGTATTTTTACCATACATACTTTCTCCAGTCCAGTCACTGATGGTGCTAGACAGGACAAGCCTATCCAGGGGAAGATCTTGCCCATGGCAGACTTACGCAGGGAGAATCAGGGAACACTCCATATGGAAAACTCTCCTTCAAAGGAGAAATAGAAGGTAACGGTCTAATCTATGTTGTCTAGTTTCTGCTCTCAACCTAACAAGTCAGGTAAGTAAGTCATTAAAAATTTAAAAAAGAGGTGGAGAGAGAAGAGATGCCAGCAGAGGTGTTCCAGTAATGGGTATCCTCCCACACGAAAGGGAGTATTAGAGATGCAGAATAAGTGTTTTATTTTGGTTTTTTCCCCCCAAAATACAGCGAAATGAGTGAAATGAGACACAGAGAAAGGGGGCGGGGTGGATAGAAGATGAATATTAAATATGGGGGAAGAAGAAGAGAGAAAGAAAGATGCAGAGAAAGACAGAGGACATAAGGACACAAGTGAATGTTTAAAGTGATTCTCTTTAAACTGCTATGTGCCAGGAATGAAATTCATTCTTCTGTTTTTTAAAACAGGAATAGCAATATGTGTCCTGGCTATAATAGATGGTGTTATTACAAAAAAAATACTGAAATGATAAATATAAAGGGGCCTTTTAAACTACAAAGTACAATATAAATCAAGGCATTAGTAGTAGTAGCAGCAACTAGAACACAAAGAAAAATATTTCAACCTAACTTTATTGAAGGACTCTTTAAAAAAACTCAGAATGAGAAAATGGCAGTGAATTTTTCAACTTGGATCCATTTAAGAAAAAATGTTTTCCAAGAATGGGGCAAAAAAATAAATATGCCTTTTTAAAAATGCAGTATACCTGTAATGTCACATATATTACAATAATGAAAGCCAGCTCTCCTTCATCAGATAAAAGCAACATTTCTATAGAGTACCTGTATTACATTTCCAAGCAATAGAATTTCTTAGGTTCTTAAGAAATTGCTACTTATCAACTAATTAACAAATTCTAGGTTACTACAATAAAATGCATACTTTTTGGTTCAGTTTCTCTCTCACACATCTTTATTTAGAGAAGAATGAGTAACAAAGTAAAGCCAATAGTAATAAAAAGTCCATATTAAAAAAAGTTGGGATTTATTGGACTAAATTTGTATAATGTTCCCTTCCTCCTTCAACTTAAATCTTAAGAATTACATTTATTTATTTGCCTATAAAACTGTATTCACAGTGTTTCTGCCTATCAATACAGGATACAAAGAAAAACGAAATCAAGATACTCAATAGAAAAAAATATAAGCCCTTGACATTAACACAACATATTCAGAACTTCAAGTCTCAGATATTTTTGGTTAATACTGACCTTGTGATATCTTTGATTATTTATATACTCCTAAACATTAAAGTTTCTCTAATTTGATGAAGTGTCTTGACAAGTTTGAGATGTCCAAAATGAACGGCCACATCACCTTCTTCTAACCTTTTCTTTTTACATCTCTTAAAAAGAAAATGTCTTGAAGATGACTTAATTCTACTTAAATAGCGCCAACTTTATTACCAAGTTTTCTACTTTATTTAAGATAGTCTCTTCCATTGAGGGAATGCTTGCGCCATCTACTGGGAAAATATATATTACTTTTGTCAAACAAACACCGTTGGAAGACGCTTGTGAAGTCACTGCCTATGAACAGCTTTGGAACGAAATTGCTTCATTTCTTTCTTCCATTGTAAAGCACATGTCAGTACAGGAAATCAATACCTCCCCCCCAAAAAGAAGCAACACTAATATACATGAGTTCAAATGACTCAATATTGCTATGTTAATAGAATTATTTATTCACAGGCTAACTGAAGGAAAAGAGTTCAGTAATGCATTTATTTCACTGTTCACTAAAAATGTAACCACACCTCTAAGTTTAAAACAAAAATGTATCCCCACCTCTAAGTTTAAAACAAATATAAGCAGAAGCCCTCTTTCCTTTAGGTATGAAGCTAGGGATAAAGACTAGACATCTATTATGTGAATTTGTAGAGGATCAAGATTATTTCACAGAGAAGAATTAGAGTTAAAGCCAATCTGATGTGTCTCTAGATTTTTCTTAACAAATAACAACAATAAAAAGTAAACAACAACAATAAAATGGAGTGGGAAGAGAGTGATGGTACCATCTAAACAGTAGAATTGGAAAGAGACTTGAGATTTGTTTAGTTTCAGTTCAGAAGATACGTTATTTTTCCCTAGGGAAATAAAATAAAGATCTTGTATGAATATCCATGTCAAAATTATATCTTTGGATGTGGAGTTTGATTGAATTGCTGGCACATTTCTATCTGTTTTTCAGAGGGATACATAAATAATTAGCAAGTTAATAAGACTATGCTATAATTGCAATTTACTAAAATCTAAATAATCTTCAACTCCTCAGAGGTTTCTCTTTTTTTTTTTTTTAATTCCTTTGCTCCATAATTAGAAGAAAACATACAAGAAAGCAAATTTACTTCAGACACTGTAGGACATATCTTGCACTTAGTGCTCTTTAATGACAACTGATTTTATTAATGTTGAATATCATTTAATATGTACTTTGTGTAGTTTGGAACAGAAGATACACTCATCAATAACATCAACATAAGGTGGAAGATATGATAAAAGATAAAGATATCATGAAGACATTTCCACAAGGGAGAGATTTTCAGACAGATAAACACAGTTGAGTAAATGGTCCTTAGTAATCTAACAATAAAATATACGTATGAGTCCTACTTTTAAAAAGTACAGAATTCAAATAGATTTCAAGATAATTTTCAACAAAAGATTTCCAGCTAGATTTAAGTGCACTTTATTTCACTAGCACTGAAGTAAATTAAGCTTTACTTTATCTGTAAGTTAAAACAAATTTTATAAATAAGTAAAATGATATTGCTACATAAAAAATGTTCTATACCATAGTGTACATGCTCTACTAATACTGTTAAAATAACTATTCTCAATGCATTTCACTGCCATCATTTTCCTTATAACATTACCTTAAAAAAATTACTAAACTCTAGGTATTGTTAGAAAAAAGAAGCCTCTGACATTAACACAACATATTCAGAACTTCAAGTCTCAGATATTTTTGGTTAATACTGACCTTGTGATATCTTTGATTATGTATATACTCCTAAGCATTAATGTTTCTCTATATTAATTTGATAAAGTGTCTTGACAAGTTTGAGATGTCCAAAATGACCACTTCACCTTCTTCTAACCTTTTCTTTTTACACCTTTTAAAAAGAAAATGTCTTGAAGATAACATAATTCTACTTACATAGTGCCACCTTTATTGTACTTCGTGCTTTACATGTCTCAGTTAATACAGCAATCTTTTAAGGTAGGAACAACTGTTGCTACAGACAACACTAAACATATATTTTATAAATAACTTCTGGTACTTTGAATGCTGCAAAGACTATGCTAAAAACTCCATTTAAGTATTAATTCACAATGCTCGTTAAATGTTTGCACTTTCTGACTTTGACACAAGATTCACTTTAGCATTATAGTTCATTTTGAAGTAATGGGCTCCAGTTACTCTGTACTTATCAACACGTATCTTCATGGAGGCTTTTCACCTTTTGTATGTGAAAATATGATCTTGACCTCAGAACATTAGGATCTAGACCACTTCTTGTACACAGGGGTGAGATGCAACTAGTGCTAGACCAGTTGAGAGTGGGAAAGTATTCACATATATAGGAGGTCAGTTCCTAGTGACAGACATTAAGGTAGGGATTTCACTTGGAAAGCACAAAAACAAACAAAAAGCAAAAAACAAAAAGACTGAAATAGTAGAAAAGCCTCCTGAGGTGCTATTTAAGGTCAGCCATCTTGGGTAGCACATGTAGCATGACATGACAGTAAACAGATCAGAATCCATCAGACTAATGGTGAGCCTTATTGGATAATTTCTTATATTTTCTGCAATGATTTTCTCATTTGCTCTCACTCAGCATAAAGACTTCCAGAAGTTCTACAGGGCATTAATCGACCAAAGAGAATCAAAAGAAGGAGAATCCACAATGGGAGAGAAAGGAGAAGTGAGCTTAAGGCACATCTGAGATTGACCTCATGGTGTTCAGGAAGGATGTAAGAGAAGTCTTCCAGATGCAGAACACTCAGAATTCAAGTTCCAGCCTTACAGTCCCGTCATCTCTACCTCCAGAAGGCTCTCCTCCCTAAAATTAGAGGTTTGATGTTCTTTTAAGGGCAACCTCACTCTTCTCATTTAATAGTTCC
Source organism: Carlito syrichta (assembly GCF_000164805.1). NCBI lineage: Eukaryota > Metazoa > Chordata > Mammalia > Primates > Tarsiidae > Carlito > Carlito syrichta. The sequence continues at coordinate 423,015 of NW_007251208.1, read as the reverse complement.
CATCAACTCTCAAAATAGAACAACAAAACTAACTACTTATTAAAAGAAAACGAGTATAGTCCCTATACTAATATTACACTTAGAGATAAGAATTCCAATACTGTTCTCAGTTGAGCCTTAGTTTGTTTTTTTAAATTATAAATGGAGGTAATGATTGGTTTCCTAATTGTTTCAATGGCTTATCCAGAGGATCAAATGAGACAAGATATAGACAACCCTTTCAATAAGTGTAAAAAAGATACTATAGAGTTATAAAGAAATACTGTTAACAGCATAATCTCGAAATCTAGGCTATGTCTCTAATTATTATCACAAAGAGTTATATTTGAGAAATTCCATTTATCAACATAATACAAAACAAATGATTTATCTAAAATTTTCACTTGATGAAAAGTGACTACTCCAGTAACTGTTCTGACTCTTATGGACACAGTTATACAATCGTAGGTAAATCATTTGCTTCTCTTCAGACTCATTTATTTATTCACTGTTTTTAAGTATATTTTATGTTTTATTTTAGTTTGTATTTTAAAGATGTGGGGCACAAGTCAGGATTGGGTACATAAGTGGTTTACGAAAGCTTATCTAAGAAAAAATTTTCACAATATTTCAAACATTGGATAAGCTTTTACAATCTAATAATTTTTCAACATTTGGAAATAAAAAAGTATTTCAAAATTCTAATTCAGTGGTTCTCAAATGTAAGCAACAACATCCTCCCCAGAGAGCTTGGGAATATACAGACTTCAGGACCTCTCTGACAGTTTCTGATTCAGCAGATCAGGCCTGAGAATCTGCATGTTTAAGAAGCTCTCAGGTGATGTGATGCTGCTAGCCTAGTGGTCACATTTTGAGAATCACTGTTTTCATCAGTACCTATTCTGAAACGTAACCAAACAAAAATGAACAAAACCCCAGCCCTCTCTATATATCTTAAACATGTTTTATCTAAAAGTATAGAGTTTGTTATATTTCCCAGTAGCATAATGAACAATTTCTTAACTGAAATAAGCCAATCAAAATCACATTTTTCTCTTTTCTTCTTAAATTTGATTACAGTGCCCTCAAGTGGATGAAAACTTTATTAACAAGAAAGGAACACTGAACAATTCTCATTGGGATTTATTGTATTTTTCAGAATGCCCAATCTGGTGCTTTGTCCAGGGTATATTCAGTACCAGTTAAATAATAATAAAAAAAAAATCCCTCACTCTCTACACACCTCTTTAGAAAGGCCCATCACTCTTGTCCTCAGTGTTTTATTTTTTAAAAAATCAACAAGAAGAATGTTGGACCAAGTAACCCCCAAATCTCTTTTAGCTTGCTCGTAAATTCTATCCTGGTGTGAAGTAAACACAAATTCTATTTAGCATAAAGTAGCTTATAAAGAAATAAATAACAGATAAATCAATGTTATTCCATTTCTCCACCATCTAGTTCCTCAAAGTTGTGAGGGTATTACAATAAAAACTCATTTAAGGACCAAAAATAAAACAATTCGGACTTAAGGAATTAAATAAATTCAAGGTGGTTAAATGGACTCCAGCTAAATACCCACCTCCCTAACACAGGATACTGGGGATTGTATTTGTGCCAGATCCTAGAGACCTTCTGTGTAAGAAAAAGGTAAAAATAATAATATCTTTGTTCATATGCAATTATTATATATAATATAAAACACCGGTAAAAAGAGGCCTGAAGCTTAAAGGCTTGTTATTGACTAACTCTTTTTCTTAATCATAATTTTCTTGGGGGCACACCTCATCAACAAGGGTTCCTGCATAATGAACACTTGTATACCTAACCCTGAATTGTACCTCACATTTTTAAAATAAAAATTTAAAAAATTTCCTTACCGATAGGCATGTATCTCTCTGCCCATCTCCCTCTGACTAGCATTTATAAATCCATCTCTTCATTTTTAAATCATTATTTTAATTTCAGAAAAGACTCTTCCATTTTAAATGTGTACCCATGGTCTCAAATTTTTGAAACCACTCAAATCAACAAACCTCCCACTGCATACTAGGACAGAAATTCAAAGAACAGAATCACACATTTTGGTGGCACTGAGCAGTGGCACTGGCAAGTGCTGTCATGGCGTGAATGAATACATTTACCTTTTTTGTGTTCTCCTTAGCTTCCTTAAGCACATGCATTTCTCATACGAAATACCCAGAAAAGTCATGTTACTTTTATGCCAATTAACAAATTGCTAGCATGTCATGTTAATAAAAAAAGCAATTGACCTAAGTAGAAGAGCTAATTACATGGAGTAAGATAATTAAACGATTCTCAATATGTAATCAAAAATTAGGGCTGGAAGTGTTTCACAATGTTGTCTTTTTGTTTTCAAGTATCTGCCTATCTGCAAAATTCTAATCAGTATATCCATATGCATAAAAGACAGATCCAGCACAGATGTTAATTTGTTGCATGATGGAAATCAGGTGTTCAATTACAAATAATGGGGTGTATGAGAGAACGTCCAAGATTTCCATTTAGCTGAACACACACTTTGTGGCCGACAAATGATCGCAAAGCATTCATATTGGAATTAATTACTAACATGCACCCGAGGAACATAACATTCAACTCCTTTATTATCCTCATTATATAATATTCACATCTCCAGCCCTGTGTGTTACCTAATTTGCCACTGATTTAGGAGTTTGAACGTTTGCTGATCTGAATTTCTATTTATTGTACCTGGATTCTTTTGAAAGAATGATTTTTTAAAAATTTTTATTTAAACTCTAGAGCACTTTGACATAAGGGATTTTGTTTCCTAATCTTACATTTAAATAATCAAAACCATTTGCTTTTGTGGTAAGGTAAATTCCTTGAACCGATTATATCAAAATATTCTAGGCTTTTAATACATCAAGCCTATTTCAACAATGCCTTCCAACAAATAAGTGATACTTTAGCAAAGTAACTACACAGAGAAGATCAAATATATATACTGGGCTAAAAGACATTATTGAGATTTGCTTTTTATATAATTCACTACAAAGTCACAGGATTATGACGTAGTTATAAATTAAGATAATCAGCATGCCAGACACAGAGACTGATATGATTCTGAGACTAGGAATAAATGTCAAACTCTATGATGCCAAATTCTATATCCTAAAACAAGACCCTAATATTTAGAGTTTGCAAATTACTGAATAATTAATAGGCCCACGCTTCAAAAACCTCAATGTCATATAACCACAGATGAGACAACAGAAAGATCATCTGATTCAATGGCAGCGTTACAGCAGTGTACAACAAGGGGGCTTTATTATTTTAATAAAGAACACAAAGAAAGACTTTTGAAGAGAAAAATGCATAATATTTAATTCCTTTCATTCTCTTATTTCAATGGAATCAGTTTTGACATATGTGACTATCTAAGCTCCTTTACTCATTAAGAAAATAAATAAATGCTGTTTCTGAGTATGTGGCAATTAGTATAGCCTCAAAAATTGTTTATAAGTCACCAGGAAGAGAGAGAGTTTCTGTAAATCAAGAAATACAAAATGGTGTTCTTAGGGGCCAAATCCTGTTTGTAGATGTGCTTTCAAAGCATATGCTGAAATCCTTTTTTGCAGGATGTGTTCTTTGATTCCTATCATCTTGACTACTCCACTTCTCATGACTTTACACCTAATCACATTATACATGTATTTGGTTTGCCTGACCTCTGATGTCACTCGAGTATTATGAACTCCTGATGTGATCACTCCAGGAGAAAAGATTTTGTCTTATTTTGTCAGTGTTGCCTAGTGGTTTAGAGAACAAGTTCTGGTCACTGGCTATATGACTTTTGGCAGATTCCTTGAACTCTTGATGTCTTGCTAAACTCATCTGTAAATTGATATAATAGTACTCATCACATAGAACTGTAAGAACTGAATAACAATATAATTAGGTATTTCCAGCCTATTTAATCACTCTGCTTTACTTCGATGTATAGATATAAGAAGTCTTATGTTGTACCAGTTTGCTAATTAGTGGCATAATAGATGAGGGCTCTAAAACGGTTAATAGTATACCAGATAATGAATACATGTTCTATTTTTTTAAAATGTCTGACAAAGAATCTTATTGCTGGGCATGGTGGCGCATGCCTGTAATCCCAGCACTTTGGGAGGTGGAGTGGGGAGGATCACTTGAGCCCAGGAGTTCAAGACCAGCCTGGGTGACATAGAGAGATCTCATCTCTACAATAAACAAACAAACAAATAAATAAAAACAATCTTTCCACGCTTATATGCTTTTTCAGAAAAGGCACAACTATTAGAGTCATTCTACTAAATTGGCCACATATTTCTTTAAGAATTGGTGGAGAATGACGTTTATGTATTTGAATCTTTGATAAGAATTCATGGAAAATATATCTTGTTTTAAAGACTAATGAAAAGAGTTGTAGTTGCTGAGATGATATACTGAGCTTAACATCAGTGAAAGTGACTCATACTTCTTGGGGACATAAAATTTTTATAAAAATTCTACTGTAAGTGTTATTCTCACTTTTCCAATTATACTTGAGGACAAAAGAGGATAACAAGACCTTAGAGGAAACCCTAGACTATTAGCACTAGCTCTAACCAACTGAACTATGCTGAGGAAACTCTAGGCTAGGTCTCAATACTGGAGAGAGAGAACCTGTAACAATGACAAGGTATCCTCAGATCAATTGCTTATAAAAAGCAACTGGGTTTCTCCAAACCCAAACTGTATAAGGAAATCTCCAAAGAATAAGGCAAAAGGTACAAAACAGCATTAGACAAATAATACCCTTTTGAATTTTAAAAAAATATTTGTAAAACAGTTATAGACTATAGTTAGTAGTGAACAGACTAGACAGATGGAGGTATTTAAGATCATTTACTTTCATTGCTTATTAGAGACTTACTGTTTGCAAAATGGTATGCTAGGAATTAAAATGAAGAATTAAAGATAAAATGGTCACAGACCATAGCCACAGGACACAAGTAAAAAAGCTAGGAGAGACATCTTCAGACATAATTAAAATACATGGTAGAAAGTGGTATAGGATTCTGACAATGAAAACCTGAAGTTTTCTACTAATGGAACGTATCAAAAAATCAAGTTTATGTCTTACTTTAAGTAGACATCATATCTGTGATGACAAAGTCCTCAGACGATTGCAAAAAAATCTTCTTATATGAATGGAATGTCAGGGAGAAAAATGGGGACCTAGAGGACTTTTTTAGCAGATAAGTATGCACAGCACTTTCCTGTCACATCGAAGAGTTGTAGAGTGCTGATGAAGACTGGGGTTGGGGGGTGGAGGGGAGGTTCCAAGCCCCTCAAGCTATCATGTGTGTCAGACTTGGTCTCTACTGGTCAAAAGAATTCATTGATGAGAGTAGTAAAAGGCTGAATGGGTGAAATTAAGGAAAATTAATAATTGATTAGACTTTCAATAAGCATATATACAACTATTTATCCAAAAATTATATTTACAAAATTTGTCCTCACTCATTTAGACAAGTATCTGTGAATGGTAATACAAGCAAAAATAAGGAACAAAGGTAATTCTTTTGAGTGTAGAAGCACCACCCAAAAGAGGACAGATTTTAAAAGAAAAGTGTAACATGTAATGCTATGACAAAGAAGAAAGAGTCTTTCTTATGCCAATAGAGGATGAAATTAAAGGTAAAACTAGGTAAAAATTTTAAACAAAAACCAAATATAAGCAGAAAAACAGCTCTTTTGATGTGAAACAATTTCCCAAAGAAATAGGTAATTACCTGAGTACTAAAACAAGACAAAAACAAAAATCACATACTAAAAACTCAAAATTATTGGAATATAAGAAATACAGGAAAAAAATAAGCTGAAACTACTTAACTTAAGAACTTGAAAAAAGCATAACCCCACAATCCCAGAGAAATTAAAAGAAAGGAAGTAATAAAAATTTGGGCAAAAATTAATGTAACTGAGATTTTAAAAAGAGAGAGAAAATTAACACAATCAAAATTGGTTCCTTGAAAAGATTAGTACGATAGGCAAACCTTTACAGGAATAGTGAAAATTAAATAGAGAATGATATAAACATACTTAAAGTGAGAAAAAAGAAAATCAAATAGTATGAAAAAAGGATAGAGCAGAGGATTTTAAAATATTAAAATATAAACAACTACAGCTATGAGTAATCTGAAAAAATACTTTCCAGAGAAAAAGAAAAAAACTGATGCAAAATAAATAAGAAAATGTAAATAGTCAAAAAATTACTAAAAAATTTTAAATGGCAGCCAAAGTTATCAAAAAATACATCCACTGACCTCCAGCCCAAGCTTTCACTCCAGACGGTATATTACAGATAAGTTTTTAATAAACTTCCAATGACAGAAAAATCCTTCTCATGCAAAAGTGTCAGGAAAAAATAAATATATAAAGGGGAGGAAACAAGAAAAAGTTCAGAAAACTACTGACCAACAAAATTAATGAGGTTAATATAACTTTGATTCCAAACTAAAAACTGGTTGAGAATAGTTTAAAAAAAATTTTAAAGTAGGCCAATTTAACTTACAAGTGGAGATGCGAAAATTGGCAGTGGAACTGAATATGTGAATTACACAAGAAGAAGCTTAACTAGTTAAAAAGCAAATGAACATTTAATTAAACTCATTTGCAGTCAGATAGATGGAAGGGAATGAATTTTATCTAATTTCAAATAAATTTCATAACATAAATAATAAAAAATTGTGTCTTCCACAAATGTAAGGATGGTTTAATAGAAAATAACCCACTAATGTAATTCATCATATTATTGATGATTCAATGAGAAAGATAATATTATTACTTATATAAAAAGAGAAAGTATTTTATAAAGTTAAACTTATATGGATTAAAAAGGCAATTTATTTAGTAAGGTGTATACCAATAACATAAAGAAAATATTATTTTTATAAATACAGTCACACATGGCTCAATAATGGGGATACATTCTGAGAAATGCATTATTAGGCAATTATGTTATTGTGGGAACACCATAGAAAGCACTAACACACACCCAGATAGTGTAGCCTACTACACACCTACACACCTGGCCTTTAAGATATAACCTATTGCTCCTAGGCTACAAATCTGCACAGCATGTTACTGTACTTGATAATGTAGGCAACTGTGACACAATGGTATGTGCTTGTATATCTAAACACAGAACAGGTACAGTAAAAATACTTCCTAAAAGATAAAGAATGATACACCTGTCTAGGGCACTTACCATGAGTGAAGCTTATAGGACTGGAAGTTGCTCTGAGTGAGTCAGTGAATGAGTGGGAATGAATGGGAAGCCTAGGACATTACTGTACACTACTGTAGACTTTATAGATACTTCTCATTACACTAAATTTTAGGCTACACTAAATTTATAAAAAGTGTTTTTTGTCTTTCATAAAAAATTAAACTTAGCTTACTGCAACTTTTTATTTTATAAACTTTTAAATTTTTTCTACTTGCTGACTTCTATAATAACAAAGCTTAAAACACATATAGCCATATAAATGTATTTTCTTTCTTTATATCCTTATTCTATAACTAGTTAAAAGAATTTTAACTTTATATCTTTATTCTATCACTAGTTAGAAGAATTTTAAGTTTTTAATCTTTTAGTAATTTTTATTAAAAACTAACACACAAATACACACATCTGTCTAGGCCTCCACAGGGTTAGGATCATCAATATCACTGCCTTCTACCTCCATATCTTGTCCCACTGTAAATTCTCCAGGAACAGTAATATACATGGAGATGTTATTTCCTATTATTACAATACCTTCTTCTGGAATACCTTCTGAAGGATTTGCCTGAGGTTGCTTTAAAGTTTGCTTTAAGTAGACATACACTCTAAAATAACCATAAAAAGTATAGTAAATGTATAAACCAGTAAAATAGTCATTGATTATCATTGTCATGTATTATGTATTTTATGTGCCTTACTTTATACAACTCAGTAGGTTTATTTATACCAGCATTACTACAGACACATGAGTAATATGTTGCATTATGACATTACAATGGTTATGACACCACTAGAGAATAGAAACTTTTCAGCTCCATTATAATCTTATGGGACCACTGTCATACACATGGTCCATCGTTGACTGAAATGTCATTATGTGGTGCATGACTATGTAAGACATAATTCACCTAATACTAGTAAAAAGTACATTCGCCTGCTGTCACTTCTAAGTAGCAGTGATCCTAGACTATTGCATAAGATAAGAAAAAGAAAAAGGAATAGTGAAGACAATAAGAGATAGAAAAAAGCTACAATTATCTCTGGATGACAATCACATATGAAGAAAATAAAACATAATAATTATTAGAATAAGAGAACTGAGAAAGTTGGCTTGCTAAAATCAGTACTGTGCTTCTATAACACAAAAGCAAAGGTGGAACAAAGGAATGTCTTCCATACCATAGTGTGGGTTCCATATAACACAAAAACATATGAGGTCTTCTCCCTATTTCCTAGCACAGAACTACTGAAACCTTTGGGATTTCAAGAGAAAGCAATGCCTTTTAAGGAGGACCCTTTCAATCACTCCTGAGTTTATGCTAATGAGGTAGTTTAGGGTGAGTCCTCTACATGGCCACAGGTTGGGACTGGTTCACTTGAAAGACCAAGTGATTAGAGGGTTGGAACTTTCAGCTCCCCCACTGACTTTCAGAAAGTGGAGGTGTAGAAGGTTGGACACTGAGCTCTATGAGAACTCAAGAACACTGACATTCAGAGAGCTCCTGGACTGATAAACACATCCACCTGTTACCCCAACCCCACAGGAACAGAAGTTCCTGAACTAGGGACTCTTCTAGACCTTGCCCTACATGCCTCAATCTGGCTTTTTATTTATATCCTTGATAATAAACCAGTTGAACATAAATAAAGTGCTTTCTTGGGTTCTATGAACCATTCTAGCAAATTATCAGACCTGAGGATGGTGTTGTGTGAACCTTCGATTTTCAGCCAGCTAGACAGAATTATATGTGGTCCAAGACTTACTTGCAACTGGTATCTGAAGTTAGGGCAGTCATGAAATTTACCCTTTAACCTGCGGAGGTAGTACTAACATGAGGCAGCTAGTGTCAAAATTGAATTGAATTGTTGCACTCCCAGTTAATGAAAGGAGAATCAGAGAAGTGGTTGTTGGTGTTGAAAAATATCCCAAAAGTGGGAAAACTGAATTGTGGAGAAAAAAAAAGTTGCATGCCTTCCAAAAGGAAGGTCTACATGGGTTAAATACTTAAAAGTAAAAGATAAATCTATAAACCTAAAAGAATAAAACAAAGGAGATTTTCTGTGATTTCATGGTGCAGGAAACTTTTAAAACAACTCCAATAGCACAAATACATACAAGAAAGCTGACGGATTCGACTGCTAATTAAGCATTTCTGTTCAACAAGGTTATCAGCAGATAACTCAGAGGATATCTGTAATAGCTAAAGATAACAGAAGATTAATATCTAGGTTTCTTTGTCCAACACAGTAGGCAAATGGGCCTATTTAAATCTAAAATAATGTAAATTAAATAGAAGTGCAATTTTAGTTCCTTAGTTGCACTAGTCACATTTCAAGTGCCCCCAAATCACAAAGTGGTTCCCACATTGTAATAAACACTGAAACAAAAGGGTAAAAAATATCAATACCTCAGAAATATGAAAGTATTTAGGGATTTAACTTAGTGCTATAGTCATTTAACCTGCTACACAGCCCAGATACACATCTCTTTCTTTGCAACTCTATCGCGCAGTGCTGATCTAGAGAGGAAACAGTTATAAAACAATTAAAAGAAGTAGAAAACAAAAAAGTAATATTGGTAGAGGAGCTGAATATATGAATCACAAAGAGGAAGTCCAGTGGAAAAAACTCAGGAGTATTCAGATTTAAAATAAAATAAAACATTACTTCACCAGAAAAGCAAAAATTAGATATGTCAGTAGTAATATCAACTTAGGGTAAGGATATAGGGAAGTAGAACTGTAAATAGGAACAGATAATCTGAAAAGCGATTTTGAAATACTTAGTGAAATTAAGTACGTGTACGCCTGATTACTGGTTATATATGGTGGAGAAACTCTTACACAGATCCATGAGTAAATATGATCAAGGAAAACTATTGGAGCATTGTTTATGGTGATGGAAGCTGGAGACAATTCAGGCATTCATCATTAAAAAACTGAATAGATAAAATGTGGTAGATGCTACAGAATGATATGTAGTATCAAGAGGCAATGCCCTGAAGTAATACATAACAATGCACATAGATCTTAAATACTTAATGTTTATGAAAAAAAATTAAGAAATTAAATATCTATAGCAGAATACATATAAATTTAAAACATGCATCCAAAACTACATACCTTTTTTTTTTTTGTGAGTTGGAATCTCACAGCAGCCTTGACCTGCTGGGCTCCGGCGATGCTTCCGCCTCAGCCTTCCGAGTAGCTAGAACTACAGGCGCGCACTACCATGCCCGGCTAATTTTGATTTATTGTAGAGATGAGGTCTCGCCAAGTTGCCCAGGCAGGTCTCGAACCTGCGGACTCAGGCAATCCACTCACCTCAGCCTCCGAAAGCACGGGATTACAGGCTGAGCCACCGAGCCCGGCTAAAACTACATACTTTTTACAAAGATATACAACATCCAAGGATATATTATCCAATACAGAGAGAATACTGCTGTGGTTTGAATGTGTCCCCCAAAGTTCACGTATTGGAAACTTAATTCCCAATGCAAGAGTGTCGAGAAGTGGCACTTTTAAGAGGCAATTGGGTCATGAAGGCGCTGTTCTTCCTAATGGAGTAACATCATTTTCACAGGAGTGGGATCCTGATTTTTAAAAAATGAGCCTAGCCCCCTTCCCTTTCTCTCCCATCTACGTAATGTCTTCCGCCATATTATGACACAGCAAGGCCTTCACCAGCTCTCAGCCCATCCGTCCTGGAATTCCCAGCGTCCAGAACCAAACACGTTTCTGCTGGTTAGAAATGAGCTGGTCTGTGGTATACTGTTAGAGCAGCATGAAATAGACCAAGACAGATATCTATGTGGGCAGGAGCAGATAAGAGATGGGGTTGGGGATGAGAGGATTAAGAAGTAAAACAAAAGAGTGACTGGTGATGTTGAGCCAGTACATGAGCAATGAGAGTGTTCAGTGTTCAATGCCCCAAATTCTAAGAAACAGGAGAGTCAAGGTAAATCCATCAATGGCCTCTGGAACTTCCAATTTTGCAAGTTAGAAAGGAGAAAAACATGAGTGCCTATAATTTTGTAACTTTTAAATGTAAATCTTATAATTACTGAGCCAAGTGTAGACATGACTTTAATTTTACACAACCCCCATGTGAAGGAAAAAAGTTTTTTCATCTTGCATTTCTTTTATTTTTCCTAATACGTCTTTAATCTTGATAAAACTTCAACTGGTGATTTTAGGTAACCATACGGCCAAAATGTTTCAAGTCACATTTGATATTTGATTTCTTTACTTTTTGTGATAATTTTATTGTTTAAGCTCCTTTCAAGTCTATATCCTTTTATATAATTTAATATATAATTTATATTATGTTTATTTTATATTTATATATCCTATTATATTAATTCTAAATTAGATTTAATTTGAAATTTTAAAATTCCACTGAATCACAATTACAAGCTGCCATATAATGCTAACAGAATTTATAATTCATATAATATACTATAACCATATTCTGAAATCATTATTTATAAAAGTAGATTTTTCATAAATTGTGATAAATGCTGAAATAATAAAAAATTAACAACAACCCAGAAATCTGATAGCAATTTAGAAATTTAAGTTAGTGTTATAGCAATTTTAAAAACATACTAAGTTTTAAAATACTGTGATTCCATTCTTTCAAGTTCAAAAATCCAATAAAAATTAAATTGTACCAAATTAAAGAAACATTTAAAGTTTTATGATTGTTAACCTTTCCTAACCACAGATCATGTTAACAAAGTCTGTTGTAGGTATGCTCCTGAATTTGGAACTAAATTTATATCTCAGCTTTTGCAAATATTCAGACTAATTATTTCAGAATGAATGTAGAATGACACTTTAATTAGTAATGCATCTCCTGGCAATTAAGATTCTCTTGCTTCTCTCAGCAATTAAAATGGCAAGGCATATTATTAAGGTCCCACAATTCTTCCTAACTCATCCTGACAATTACCACGGGAAGCATTAAAGGCAAGAATGTAGCTCTAATCCATTCACTGAATAGTTGGTAGCAGGATAAATACTTTCTTCTCCTTGTCTAGCAATTTTTCATTTCACTCATATTACCTATCAATCATTAATGCAATTTGTGTTCTGTAACCCAAAGTTCCATTTTTCATTTCATATGACTTATTACCACCAAATGATTTTGCTGAAATGTAAGTTGCAGTGATGATTTTAATTAAGAAATAATTTCAACCCATATGTTTTTGATATTACTTGAATGGTCAGAACAGTATAAAACTGAATATGTTCATTTAAAAATATATACACAGAGAAACAAAAATATACACGCAAAACTGCTGATATTGTAGTTAGGAGAAGAAGAAAAAGCAGTGCTTTTATTTTAACTTTTATATACTTAAGAAAGTGATATTATGAGATGATTTTTGTTCTTTTTGATGCTTTTCTTATAATTCCAGTTTTCTACAATGAATATATATATTACTATAGCAACAGAAAACTAATCCAAAGTTACATGGGATATATAACGTATGTAATACTGTGATATTATAAAATCAAAACATGACATTTATTTGTAAATCAGTTTAAATTACCTGTTGTATGCTGACAACAGCTAAAACTGAGTGTTAATTATGTACCAGGCAATGCTTTACGCACTTCAGTGATATTAACTCATTTAAAGTCAGTAAGTAACCTTTAGAAATAGATGAATATTATATTCTGTTTTATAGATGAAGAATTGAGGCTCAGGGAGGTTAGGTAACTTGAGGCTCAGGGAAGTTAGGTAACTTGGCTTAAGACCATACAGTGATAGGGCTGAATTAGACATGCTGTCTACCACACTACAGGTATCCCAACGAAGCTGCAATGCTATGATGTTATACTGTTTTTAGTAAATTTTAATTGTTCTACACATTCTATCAATTATTCATATATATTGCTACAAACACACCACTCTCATTCTCTCAGATATCATACTTAGAAAATCTAAAGGCTAAATCTTGGAGTGAACAACACATGGATGTCTACAAATAAGTGCAAGTTTCAGAAGGTGTAAGCAGATTCTATCAAATGTCCATAACTACACACACACACACACACACACACACACACACACACACACACAGTTTTGTTTTTTTTTTCACGTTGAAATCTCAGTCTGTCACCCAGGCTGAAGTGCAGTGGCATACTCACAGCCACCACAGTCTCAATCTGCTGGGCTCAGGCAATTTTTCCACTTTAGCCTTCCAAGTAGCTGGAACTACAGGTGTGCACCACCATACCTGGCTAATTTTTATTTATTTACTGTAGAGACGAGGTCTCACCAAGTTGCCCAGGAGGGTCTTGAACTCAGGCAATCCCCTCGCTCCAGCCTCCCAAAGTGTTGGGATTACAGGCTTGAGTCACCGTGCCTGGCCTCCATAACTATTATTTTTAAAGACCAAAGCAAAGGCTAAACAAATGGGAAATTTCTCAAATAAAAGATGGCATACTGTGTCTGATGGACAAAAAGGTATTGTGGGGAATGGTAACTTTATCCATATTTTTTGTGGTATTTGCAACTGGAACATTAACTTTCTTGTTTTACTGTAGTTACCTGATTCATTTTAGTGTTTGACTCCTTTCAGATCCAATCCTTATTCACTTTATTCAGTGATTTCTTCTACCTTCTTCATCACAGTCTACCTCAGTCTAGGAATCTACCTGACCATGCAGGTTTGGTCAGCTTTCCTTCTGTAGTTTTTCACATTTCATGAGAGAAATTAAGCCTTAAATATGCCCCATATTTGCTTAATAAACACATATGGCTCTCACAATCACTACCTATAAAGATATTTTTCAGTTTGTTTTCAAAAAATCAATGTATTCTTGTTCTTCTACTGACTAGAATGACCAATAAAAATTACACCCAACTGACTTGGGCAACACTGTCATATGTGGGTATATTAACACCCTCAAGAAAGAGTAAAGTCAGTCAAAAATTGTTGTCCTTTTTTATTATCTGTGAATTCTGCTATAAGGACATTTTGGAAACAGTGTCAAGCCACCAATTAAAATACATTCTGTAAGTCATTTATTTATAGCTTTCCAAATGGATGTCAAATTCATGAAAGAGGCAATTGATATCTAAAAGTACATTATGCTCCTTAGATATGATTGCTATGTTTTGCCAGTTTAAATTGTTTTCAATTTTACAGTTTTCTTAATTTTCTAGTTTAGCCTATTAGGTTAACAGTTGTTCCATTTCAGTGGGGGAAGTAATTAGTTCTACAGAATCTAACACATTTCTTTTACTGATAGATGCTTCCATCTAAGCATCACTATTTTTATAGCAACTTTTTCATTTATTCATTCATTTGTTGAGTCTCACACATAGTAATCAATAAACATATACTGAATGATTGATCTGATGAAACCAAGCATGCATTCAGTGCCTCGGCAAATGATGGCAAACAGTAAGCTCCAGCATACAAGGAGTTAACTGAGCTAGAATGACAAACAAGAGTGTGAATAGTTATAATTCTATAGTATGGGGTGGTAAAGTTTATCTGGAAGCACAAATTTGGGATGCCTGAGTCAGCCTGAGGTGGAAAGATGAAAAGTATCATGGGAATTTTCATATTGCTTCTTAATTTGAAATTATATGTAATTAAAAAGTACAGAAAAATTAAAAGTACATAAAATTAAACAATTAAGTCAATAATAATAAGTCAATGATTTATATCTACTATGTTTCAAAGCCTGTGAACTAAGCAATGAAGTCAGAGTGAGGATCCCTGCCTTCAAGAGACAATAATACAGGTGCAAATAAAAGACATGTAAAAATTTAAGTATCAAAAGAAGGTAGCATATGGCAAAAGCCAAAAAAGAGAAGAACAAAAAGATCTTACACATTGCTGGAAGAAATGTATACTGACACAATTATTAGTAAATGTTGAACAAGTTTAATAATATCTTATAAAGATGAACATTGACATTGTCACCAACTTTGCAGTCCCAATCCTAGGTACACATTCAGGAGAAACTATGTACATATGTACCAGGAGACATGTACAAGAATGGAGCACTGTCTGAAATAGCAAAAACCTGGAATGATTCAAACGTTCATTTTGGTGAAATGAATAAGGCATATTTGTAGAAAGGCATATTGCACAAGAAAGATTATATGTTTAGAATTAAATGTATAGATCAATGTGGCATATATTATGGGCCAAGGATTATGATTAATTCTGTGTAACTGATGTATAATACAAAAGGGAAAAAAGTGAATAGGATTTTGCAGCAAGACAAGCGTGCATAGTATCAGTTAAACTTTGCTGTGTAACATACTACCCTAAAAATTAGTGACATAAAACAACTTTTTTTTTTTTTTGAGTTGGAGTCTCACTGTTGCCCACACTGGAGTGCAGTGGCCGCTCCTGGCCACTGCAGCCTCGACCTGCTGGGCTCCGGCAATCCTTCCGCCTCAGCCTTCCAAATAGCTGGAACTACAGGCGCGTGCTACCACGCCTGGCTAATTTTTTGATTTATTGTAGAGATGAGGTCTCGCCAAGTTGTCCAGGTGGATCTCGAACTCCCGGGCTCAGGCAATCCACTCACCTTGGCCTCCCAAAGCACGGGATTACAGGCTGAGACACCGAGCCCCGGCTAAAACAACATTTATTATTTCTTATAAGTCTACAGTAGATTAAGCAGTTCTACTGATCTGACCTGGAGTTGGCATGACCCACTGATGGGTCTGTATTCATTTACAACTTGTCTAGTTGGCTTTATTCAATCTGTCAGGGCTTACTCATATGTTTGAGACCTTGGCCAGGACAACTGGCTTGATTCAGCTCTGCTTTACTAGCAGGCTAGCCTATGTATGTCCTCAAGTGAAGAAAGTGAGCAAAAAAGGAAGTAAATATGAACACATGCTTTTATAAGCATATCCTTACATCAAATTTTCTATTGTCCTAGCGGCCAAGGAAAGCCGCATGGCCAAGCCCAAAGTTAAAAAGAAGAACAAAGGTTTAGGGCAAAGGGCATGGATTTAGAAAGTTCATTTATTAGGCCCGTGTATGCACTCATCTGCCACATGCACAAATAACAAATTTACTTATGAGGGGAGAACAAAAATCTCGGGAATTTATTTATAAAAAATTGTGTATTTATTCTTACATGTTTAAATTTCAGAAACCTTCAAATTACTCTCCATTTGATGTAATACACCTATGGAGACCCTTTCTCCACTGCTCAAAACAGTTTTGAACTTATCAGTTTTGATGCCTTTTAGTGCTTCTGCCACATTGGCAAAATTGTTTCCCTTTGTGAACCTTTTTCATCCAGGGAAACAAAAAAATGTCACTCGGGGTGAGATCAGGTGAACAGGGAGGGTGGACCATGGGATTATGTCCTTTTTTTTTTTTTTAGTTGGAGTCTTACTTTGTTGCCCAAACTGGAGTGCAGTGGCCGCTCCTGGCCACCGCGGCCTCGACCCACTGGGATCCGGCAATCCTTCCGCCTCAGCTTTCCAAGTAGCTGGAATTACAGGCGCGCGCTACCACGCCCAGCTAATTTTTTGATTTATTGTAGGGATGAAGTCTCACCTGCCCAGGTGGGTCTCGAACCCGCGGGCTCACGCAATCCACTCACCTCAGCCTCCCAAAGGCGCGGGATTACAGGCTGAGCCCCCGAGCCCGACTGGGATTATGCCTTTTTTGGGCAAAAACCGCTGAACACTCGACCCGCTGTGGGAGGTGCACTTGTAAAGCAGCCATTATTAAATGGACAAATGTGTGGAAACAAACTCCAAAAACAATTTCACTGAAGCCAAACACAGCCTCTCACAACAATGCTAGCTGGTACACCGATGTCGATGGGTTTCTAGAACACTCGCCTAGTGGGGAAAGCTTGTTCTACAAGGGACCCACCCTCCAAAAAAATTTCAGTTTTGTTTTGTTTTGTTTTTTTGCGGGGGGGTGTGTCCTTCTTTGTATTTCCTGCTTCCATGTAGCCAAGGGCAAGTCTGGCTCACTTAATCAGAAGTTTTACATAAGGAAGGTCCTAGGTAGTCAGAAAGAAAGAGGACTGGCTACTGTTTTGGTGCCTGTAGACTGTGGTGAAAAGAAAAAAGATGTGCCTGAGCCCGCGGGTTCGAGACCCGCCTGGGCAGGCAAGACCTCATCTCTACAACAAATCAAAAAATCAGCCGGGCGTGGTAGC